>NW_027176274.1:12711256-12991256 GCF_023349555.1 Cebidichthys violaceus | reverse complement strand
CCAGGAAGGTGTTAAGTATTTTGAGGATTCAGCTTGTTTGCCGTTTTACCAAAAGGTGGATTTTTCGAGTAACTTGCCCAGAGTGATTTTTTGCATCTTAAATATTAAACAAATGTACTGCTTTTTGGTTAAACACATACACTTGGTACTTCTACAACTCTTAAAGCTGAATTATCTTCTCCTTCGTTCATCTTGAGTGGACTGGACATCCTATACTACAGGCCTAATATTACTGGCCTAATAGTTTGCCTTGGTTCAGATATGGTCATTATCATTGTCTGTTCATATCACAATACTGTATATACTGCATTCTAGATTTGGTTTGCCAATTCAACCAACAAATTAACCCTTTTGACTTGCAGAGGCAGGATTAGTAGTCAAAGCCGCCAAAAGTTGCTGTTGGCGGTTTTTCCTTATAAATACAAGTCAGTATAACACACCAGAGATGGACCATGTCCATGCAGCAACCATCAGGGCGCAACAACACAAATCACCAAGCCAAACTAGACTATTTGGAAAAGAGCCTAACACTTTAGAAAAGTCTCCATTGCTGATTGAGAACAGCTACCACATTAAGCGCAGTCATCCAAATGTGTCAATGAGAGGATGAAAGTTTCATTCAGGATCTCATTACTCACCCGGCCATCCCTGGCCTGGGCTACCACATCATAGGAGAAGTAAGCATCTGCCTGACAGACTTCCTTGTTTTTGTTGCAGCATATCTACAGTCTAACAATTATCCAGTCACAGAAGAAAAGATAGCAAAGCATCTGTATTCTTAACAATGCAACAATACAGTTGCTGAGTAAACTGAGTGGATGGAGTGCTGTTTCCAAAGTTACCATCAGTGATTGAAGAAAAGATCAAATGAGCTGGCTTCTCTGGAACAGCTGGAGGATCTGGAAGAGTTTAATGAATTCATTTAGCATCCTTTTGCTGGTTGAGTGTTACTAACCAGTCCACTAGAAAATCCAGGAGATTCCAGGACGAGGAATGTGACCAGAAACCCTCAGGTTAACAATGCTTCTTCTCTTTACCACCAGGTAATTCATACAGGACAAAATAAGCTGACTTCTCTGGAACATCTGAAAGAGTTTAAATATTTGCCCATAAATGTTGACGATGGACTCCCTGACAGAGTTAAATCCAATACCCTACCTTTAGATACTGGTCTGCTCTCCTTCTCCAGTAATCTCTTGGATGTTGAAGAGCATACAGAGATTGGAATGGTCTAGTACGTACAGTTCGCTGGCTATAAGAGGGATATCGTCTTTACTGACTGTCAAGCCAAGTGTACATCCAGCAAAAGAACAGACCTAACAGTGAAGTTGAGTTTTCTTGTTTACCTCCCCTGTACCCGATTTGATGTAAGGGAATCAGATGCACCAGTAATTCCGGTTCTCTCCGCCCATGTACTGACTACAGCCCTCTATATGATATTCCTGAACTGTTGCCTTTTGTTGGCTTCAGATCTTGAACAGCTCTGATCTACTTCCAAAATGCTATGTATACCAAACCTGATAAGTGTGAGTTTAATATCAGGCTCCTGCCTTTGCAGCAATGCTACACCTTTGCTTGGGTTAAAACTCATCCGGAGCACTCTCAGCCACTTATCTTGGAAGTGGATATGTCAGATGCGGGTACTGGAGCTGTCCTGTCTCCCTGCACTTCCACTGATAATAAGCTCTGTCGACAAATGAAGCAAACAAACAACCTTACCTTTACAATGCAAAATAACAACAGAAGTTGTGTGGTTTATACCCAGCCCAGCATTGGTTAGTTAGTTTCGGGTGAAAAGCTGAATGCTCAGTTATTTGCTGGTCATACCCATTGCTGCCTACATTTATATGACACGCACACAGCTTAACAAACAGCTGTCAAAAAACCCTCACCAGGAATCTTTCAATTACATCTTGAACAATGGGAGTGTTGGCTCTACATGGTATATCCATCAAAAACACAAAGGAGCTGGCAGACGCTTATAGACAGACACTACATTCTATATTGCATTCACTTCACCATTTGACATGGTTCTCCAGATTCAATTCCCTGTTCAGGTTTTCTCTTATGGAAATCTATTATATATGAGGTTCAATGATCTATTTCACTTGAGGTTTGTTAGACCAGATAATATTAAGTGGCAGACAATGAATGCAGCACACTTCAACAACGCCTCATGGGTTATCATTTTCGCACATATTCTTCATGCTGTGAACAATTCCACATTTTTTTTAATATTTTGCACAGATCAATCTTTGTTCAACCACGGTGCAGCTTTTTTTTTATTTTAACACATTTTCAAGAATCTTAATTGTAAATTTATATTCTATATTTTGATTCTTTACTCTTGCAGTTTTTCTTTTCTCTTACTATGTTTATTTTGACTATTATGCAGCAAAATACCAAGACAAATTCCTATGTATGTGAAAACCTCCATGGCAGTAAATTTGTTTCTTATTCAGATTTTGCACACTACTCTACAGTGCCTAATCTTTCTTTTATTATGCAAAATTAATTCAAGACGAGGAATGTTACCAGAAACCCTTAAGTGTGAGCTACAGCCTTTGTTTTTCTTAAGTAGTAAAACGCTTCAATGCCTATGATGTATTTACTGTTGAGACAAGCAGTCTTGCTTAAGGCAGTGATTTTGATTCATCAATCATCTTTTAGGATGTGTGGGACACACAACTACATATTGTGTGGCAAGGTGTATGTGTGTGGAGTGATGTGATGTGATGACATATACAGCAGTGTAGTGGAAACTTTTTTTTTTTGGGGGGGGGGGGGGGGGGGGGGTCATGTGACCGGCTTTGTCCTCTCCTATTATTTGGCAGGAATGTTCATTTTGATCCCTTTATAATCAAAAAGAGTGAGAGACGGGCTGGGAGACAGTCTGTACTAGAGTGGAAGTTGATTTGTTAATCCCAGACTTCACAGAGCTAGATGACAATGAGAAGCAACAGATTCTATTAGGGACATGCAGAAGAAAAAAAAAAGGCTAGTGAGATGGATTCGTGGATCAGTTTAAGTGGGGAAGAGGAATCTACCACTTTGCAGGAAAGCTGGGAACATGGTGAAAGAGTTCTGAAAAGAGGTGATGGAGAGAAATAATGATGGACATTCAAGTGTAGGGGCACAGAGACCTTACACACAACTGGCTGGTTAATGTGCGTGTGTCGGGCTGACATGGGAAATGTGATAGTGGCAGTCATCAGCTGCAATAGACTCTAAAAAAGCCATTCACGGTCATGTCGTCCTTCTAATAGCAAGGGTTGCTGTGACTTGTAAATGCTAATGTGTCCATCTGCATGTGAGCGCATGATCCTGTCCAGTAGACGCCCTTGCACTTATTTGCAGATGCGGAGGAGGAATACGCTGCCAGGATTTCGGCTTGCTTTGACCTGCTCGCCCAGTTACATATAAACTGACAGAGATCACGGTGACCTGCTGGGAGGGTAATGTATCCGCACCACTGAGATCAGTGAGAGGAAGCAGAGGAATCCGTCATCTTTAAGACCTATCCCTTATAGACAAAAGCTGAACGAGAAGAGGAAGCTGTGAAGGGAATGAATCGGCAAACAGAGCAATACAGTTACTGCACTCTTAATTAAGCAACATGCTTCAATGCTGACCTGCTGAGGAAGCCTGGGAAGGACAGGCGGACAGGGTATCCATAACGGATCATGCGCACCATCTCGAGAACCCCGATGTACTGCAGCTGGGTAGACACATGGAAGCTGTCAAAACTGTCTGGCTGACCACTGGTGTTGGGGCGGACACACTCCACAAAGTGAGGCGTGCAAGCCTGCAGCTTACTGATCACTTCTGACAGCGAGTTCTGAAAGAGGGAAAAAGAGAGGAGATACAATCAAATTAGTCATTTTACAATGATAACAGAGTGAGCAATATGTAGTGCTTTGATTAACAACAGAGGAAGGGCTCTGGGGCTTCTTGCTTTTGATGTTGTAACTTGATTTGCAAGACGCACTGACTGGAGTGAGATCACGTAGTGTTTGAGATAAAGCGGTCAGATTTTTTTTTTTTGGGGGGGTTGTTTTGCCTCCGGAAGAAGCAGAAACACAAAGAGCTCTTTCGAAGGGTGAGTGTGTGAGAGTTTTTTCTTCAAGCCCTGAATTCACAGATGCTGCATCCAAGGTCACACAGACACACACATTTACCCACACATCCACGCTCACATCTGTGTTTCTGCTGCAAACTGACGTCAATCTATGCTCTGCATACTCCTAGGTACAATGATCAATCAACACCTCACCCCTCCCTCGTGTCTGAAAGTCACGACCAGCATTTACATTGCTGTCCTCCCTCCGAACACGCGCATGTACACACACAAATACGTGCGCACGGCACACAGTGGTAGTTGTTCATTGTTCATTCATTCATGTGGAGGGCTTCATGCTTGGCCTGGTACAGCATCATTCTTCAGCCCACTCTCTCCTTCCCTGAGGGACTCGTCCACCACCAGCCCACAACTCTGATTGTGCAACACACTGGCTTCATTCAAGCCAAAGGTACTGCTACTCTGAGCCACATTTCAGCCCCTTTTGCATCACCAGCAGACACTGAACTACTTTCCTCTGACTGAATATTATTGTTGCTTTATATAGTTATGAAATCACATTACCCCGCAGCGATTTCTTGAGATCAGCACTCGATTCACACAAAACCTCAAGAGTCATTAACAAATCTTTGTATTCATTTGAGATCTGAGCTGGATGCTTGCAGGCACTCTATGTAAGGAACGTGTATTATTAAAGACAAAGGTAAAATGAACATGCTGCTTTTGACTGATTGGCATCAAAACAGTTAATTAAATTTGTATATTGACTTTTCTCAGACAGTTGAGGGCTGTTGTACATGTGCTGCAGAAAATGCTTGTTAAGACAAACACTTGCTTGTCAAGATTCATTTTTTGTTTATATTTCTTTACTATTTTGCAGAAGGACGGACAGACTTCAATGAACTCCAAAATCAACATGCTCATTAATGGCTATTATGGAAAAAAGTACCAAACATCATGGTTTATTACTCAGAGACCTAGAATTAGGCCCAATGCTTTCAAAAACTACAAATGTGTCGAGTGGTTCTTACCCTCAGCTGGACAGCCACTGTGATGGGCCCACAGCGCTCTAGCCTTTGGAGGAAGGAGCTCGAGCCTTTCTTCTTCAAGATCTGACAATAGACAGAGATAATGAGAGAAAAACATACAAGATAGATCTGCATCTTACTTCAAGAAGCTACTGAGGAATAAAGAATCATTACACCATAAGTATCACATATGAACATCAAATTAGACCGTGTGGTTTTGACTAGAGATCCAAAAGCACACCAACCAGCCACATTTAACCACTTCTCTGTCAATAGCAAATTCGCTTCCATATGCTTTACATTCAAACTCGGCTCATTATTGTCTTCTATTGTTTTATTAATTGTCTCTAAACTCACAGCGGGCAGGATCCCCAGGAGGTTACACAACCAGCAAGCCTTTCCAGTTACACATGTGGACCAGTACAATAGACTTTCTAAACATAAAAAAAAGATCAGAAGTGTGTGATCACATGAATGTGATCACATGAATGTGATCACACACTTCTTTTTTTTTTTTTTCAAAATTACCATTGCTGTGTGTCCATTGATTGGCATAGCAGTCAGTAGCCCTGTTGGAACAAAGACCTTGGAACTGATTGTCACTGATCGTATTTGTTCAGCTCATAAACTCCTTTATTCCATTTACTAGTTTCAAAAGCTAGTATTAATCAAGGCCTTCGACATCATTTAATGCTCTGTGAAAAGTGTACTGTACCTTGGTAAGGTCATAGCACCTCCGGGACTGTTGGGGGACAATGTTGGCAGTGACAAGGGAGGCTGACGGCCTCCTGTGGAGCAACAAGGCAGCTTTAGGCCCCCTCAGCCCGGCACGGCCATGGGCTGCTGGCACCAGAGAACCAGTCTGAGTCAGCTTGGACTGGAAGAGCTGCTGCAGTAACACACTCTCACTGGCTGCCGGGCACAAATCACATACAGAGACAGAAAGAGAGGGAAAAAAACGATGAAAAGAAGCAACAGCATTGGTGGAAACAAGGGGGTGGAGGGGAGTAAGGAAAGGTGCAATGAAGAAAAAGAAAAGAAAGAAAGAAAGAAAAGACAGAATGAATGAAGGAAAGACATACATAAAAAAGGGAAGGAGGGAGGAACAGTGGGGATGATGTAAACAAGGAAGGAGAGAAAAATCAGAGGAGAAGTGTTGGGAGGAGGTTTAAAGGATTTAGGCTTCATGTAAACAATCAGTCAGGCAACAAGAGGGGGTGGACCAACACGTGGAGCGGTCCACAACAACAATGAGCTCATTCAGTGAGCCAAACAACATGTGTGTGAACGTGGGCGTGTGGCTCTCCTCTAAAAGGTTGAGAGAGAGAGAGAGAGAGAGAGAGAGAGAGAGAGAGAGAGAGAGAGAGGAGAGAAGAGAGAGAGAGAGAGAGAGAGAGAGAGAGAGAGAGAGAGAGAGAGAGAGAGAGAGAGAGAGAGAGAGAGAGAGAGAGAGAGAGAGAGAGAGACAGAGAGAGAGAAAGAGAGAGAGATGACGGCAGGTAGGCGTACCGAGCAAACAAAAACGAGCCCTGGACTCATTTAACTACACACAGCTCCAAGGGTAATTGTCTTTTCATTTAAAGCAATCATTGGCCCCACCTGAATATAGACTTACATAGACCCCTCTTATCTCCTAGTAGCTTAAGGCTTAAACTTTAAGCAGGGAGGTGATGACATCTGTTAGAGGAAACCACGTAGTATGTATGTTCATGTGTGTGGCTGAATGGCAGCGACGCATCGTCTCGGTCAGACGGAGGGACAACAGCCAAGTGTGAGTGAAGGGCTAGCCTTTAGAAGATTAGCCTCATCATGGAAATTATAGCAATTAGGCTGCTGGATGCGAGGCTAGCCTGGCAGTCACACAACGACTGCCTCTGTCCTGCTAACCACAACACCCTACATCTGGCACCTTCTATAGACAATATACACACAGACGGTGCTGTCTGCCACATATGGGATGAAACACACGTACACAAAAACAACCACACTTAGACAAAGAGTGGTTCTGTGTGCTGTTAGTTTAGACAAGAGTGCATCTTTGTGATCAAGTTTGCTCTGACGCCACAATGTGGTCTTACGCGTGTCATTTAATGGGTACTTACACTTCATCGTAAACAGGAGGTTCTGAGGAAGAGAGTCCTTGTTTCTTGTGAGTGATCCTGTGAGATCATATGACATCTGGTGGAAAAACAAATCATACATTCACTTACATTTTTTTTCTTCTAAATGTTGTCTATGGACAATTACCACCTAGTCCTCTACATTACAATTTTCCATTGCATAGTGCTTGCTATGAATAGATAAATAAACTATCATTACTTTTTTTTTTTTTTAGGTGCAGCCTATTTATTTAATCTCTCTAAAGGCATTTCTTTAAAAAATAAAGTTTGCATAAACATGCACAACTCATTTCTTATCTGTAAGGAAAGAGAGTTTAGACACAACATTCAGTGAATAAGTTATATATTAGTTGTTTTTTTAAAGATGATAATAGTTCTAGTGTTAAGAGTTTAGATTTCAGTAGTGGAGCACAGGGGCTCAACTTGGTCATTTCTCCTGCATAGCGAGTGCTGGTTTGTTGAGAACTGTACAAAAACGGAATTATTGTTCTATTCAGTTGTGATTAAGGTTCATGATCTATGGTGGGCTTTTAGAGGTCTACTGCAATGACAATGAGTCGTGATAGATTTCATGTTATACTACGCAGCCCTACCACCTTCAAATACATACATTTTTCTGTAATGTATATATATGACAGACCTGTCCGGCATAGTGGCTGACAGTGAATGCTGGGCCCTGGTCTTTGGGCGGTGGGTTTCCGTTGCCATCCTTGGTTGTGAGAGAGAGGCCGTGAGTGGGATTGGAGTCCAGCTGGGTTGACAGCCTCTTGTACAGGGTCTGCTCTGCCGGCCGCAGGCTCTGGCTCTCCTCATCTAACACGCACAGCAATCCCTGAGGCTTCTGGAGGATGAACAAACAGAAGCTTGAGTTATTTATGTCAGTCATGTTTACAAAGAACCATTGATAATAAGAGTGATAAATTACTTTCATTATGACACTTTTATTGATCCCTACAGGGTGTAGCTATCATTCTGATTTCAAATAACTTTTTTGGGGGCAATTAGTGATAGAGATTGTAGACAGACAGGAAACATGGGGTGAAAGGTTAACATGCAATAAAAGTTGAACAAAGGGCAAGTTGCAATTACATTGTAAACATCTTAACCACTGGGCTACCACCAGTCCTACCAGTAATAATCCAGTTTGATTGTTTACACAACCAGTCATTATGTATGTCACATTTTTGTTGTATGTATACCTTTAAATTAAACTTAAATAAATAAAAAAGAAGAAGAATTAAAGAGCTTTGAAGAAAAAGAAAAAAAAGTGATGAAAGTGTGAATTTGATCCATGTGATTTAAAAGCTTTTGTCAATGCTCTGGGCGGGCTTGCAATGTTGAATTACATCATGAGACACCAAACTGGACCAGACCGGTCTAACCCAGCCGAGTACAGTACCTGAAGAAAGAAGTCCAGAACGGCTGGCTGGTTGCCGGGGGAGCGAGGGGTCTCCATGGCGATGCCCTCCTGCAGACACTCAGACTGCTCCTGCTGGAATAGCACCTCGGAGACGTACTGCCTTAGACGCTCGTTGGTCATGTTCACGCACAGCTGGAATGCACACAAAACACATACATCAACCTGTAAACACTTCAGTGCACATGGTATGAAATCCCTTCTCAGAGACACAAAGCTGTATGTTCTAGTTTTAAAGCAAATAAATGCACAAATACAATCTGGAACACAACCTGCTGTGGCGTCAATGGGGGCATTAATTAACTGACTCATATAAGCAGATCAGACCCCAGAGCGGTTTAATCGGACACCACGTGCATACAGTGGTATACATAGTAATAGATGTCCCTATGTAGGGCTTTTATTCCATTCCATTAGAATATGGACAAAGTGTTCCTGCTGGGACACATGAACTCTTCCTAACCCAGCAGTCAACCAATCACAGCACAGGAGTCCATCAAATGAGGGTTTATCTGGGGTGTGCGTGTGGAGCACTGGGGGGGAAAACTCAAGTGTGACTTGTCACATTGATGTAAAGAGAAGGAACACAGAATATGAAGTGGAACAACACAGGACAGCAGTCTGCAGCAGCAGGCCTGTTTAAACTTCTCCTGAACCCAAATGTGTCACAAAGTGGAACACAAAAAAAGTCGTACAGTGTTGTAGTCTAGAAATGAACTTGTCATTCTTGTACCTCAGTGAGTCCCTGTCCCCGTTTTCAACCCGAGATCTGATGCATCTTTTCTTTGTAGTCTAACGCCACCTGACACGAAAACAGATGCCAGACCGATGCCGCCATGTGATAAGAACATGAATCTTGTAGGTTAGGTAATAATGACTGGCTCACAAATAAAGTGAAAATGAAAATAATCATGTTGTATTCAGTGGTCAAGTAAAGCCTTGCAGCCCTTAGCTTTGGGGTAATGTATTTTTATGAGATTTTACAGAAAAAAATGAATGTTACAGAAAAAAACAGGCTTTAGTTTCTCTCCTTGGGCACTGTCATGCGTCTCAATCAGAACAATCACAACATGACCCACATTCTGCCTCACGGCACACTGATTGAGAAGTGCTGATCTAGAGGTGTGTTGTGCAGTGGGGGCCGTGGTCCTGTTTTCTTTCATCAGTGTTTGTCTATTCTTTGTCTTCAAGCTGGTCTAGTACATTAAAGGCTTAGTCCCAGCAGGTGGTTGATTGAGTTAGCTCATTAGCAAAGTGCTGAGCAGGTACAACACACCCCTGACAAACACAGCTCTAATTAACAAGGCCTAATGACCCTGATCATGCTGCGCATGTGGAGCCTGCCTGTGTACGAGTCTGCGTGTGTGTACAAATATGTCAGAGTGTGAGTGCTTGTTTCTCACTGAAGTGCCACATCTACTGTAAGAGATCATCGAGTTTGTTTATCCAGACCTTGCTTCTCCTCTGCTTCCTCTGGTGTGGGTGGCGGGTAATGTGTGTGATACGAACAGGCTGATATTAAAAAAAAAGAAAATGCAGCTCAGCATCAACAATAGAGAAGATGTCTGGGAGAAAGAGGTGGGCAATGCCACCGCCTGCCAGAGATAGTGTCTCTTTGTTTCTCCCATTTTCGTTAGCCTCCTCCCCTCTCTTCCCTTCTGGCACTTGCACTCTCTGTGACCCGAAGAGGATAGGTCACGCAATCCCTCACTTCCACTTAGATTAGAGAATATCCAAGGGAAGACTAAGACCACTGACATCTCAGTCACAGTCACACACACACACACACACACACACACACACACACACACACACACACACACACACACACACACACACACACACACACACACACACACACACACACACTAATAAAGACTGGGAGGATATTGGGAGTTCCTGAGGGAGGGAACGTAAGCTCTGAGTAGAAGGAATAAGCACTTAGCCTCTTGTGCATTATGAACACCCTAAGACACTACACACTCTGTGTGTGTGTGTGTGTGTGTGTGTGTGTGTGTGTGTGTGTGTGTGTGTGTGTGTGTGTGTGTGTGTGTGTGTATTGTGATATACAGACTTGTCTGCCTGTCCTAGAATGATCAAGTCTATTATCAGTGAATGCTTGATGAGCACATGACAGCTTTACAGCCCAGAACAGGTGAGCTGTAGAGAGCTGCACACATTGTACTCTGTATACTATGCAATGTAATCACACACACTGACATAATGAAAACAACCAAGCATTGCAGACACGCCCATCCATTTGTGTAAAGTAAAGTAAAGGACAGAGAGAAAGAGAGAAAGAAATTTGAGATTCCTATTCCTTACAAATCAAATTAATAAAATGTAGTCCTGTTTGTTGAAAATGCCATTGCTTCTCAATCTCTAAATATACGACTTGGTGCAGTAGTAGTCACCAGTAGCTGCTGTATGATGCTATGGAGAAGGAGAAACTAAGTCAGCCAGTCCTGATTAACAACCTCTCTAAGAAAAAGCTTTTTTTCTTTTGCTATTTTCAGGCTCCCACTGTTGTGCACTGAGCTCTAATACAACATGAATTTACAGCCAGACTGCTGATCATCAAACATAACTGGCAAATTAGCTTACTTTATAACCACAACACTTAAAGAATTTATTTACTATGAAATAATTTCTGTAATTGTGGTTGTTGCTGGTAGTTTTCTTTTTTCAATGATGCGAACAATGCTGCCAAATGTGAAAAATGCTTTTGTTTTCTTTACAGAAAAACAGTTGGGACCAACTTCATTGGAACAAGATTTGGTTCTTAAAACCTCTTAGACTCCAGCCCTGTTTTTAGGCCTCTGCTCAAAAATTGCATACCCATACTAAAAAGAGTGTATTTCTCTAACTACAATTTTAACAGTTTTGGTGTTATAATAAAGGTAACACTTGCGAGATTTGTTCAGATGTGTGAATATCAGGTTACTGGTTAAGAGTAAATGAAGATGGCACACAGCACAAATTGAAAAGTTTCAGGGTCGCCTGAAAAAAACAACACTTTTATTATTATTATTATTATTATTTATTTGAAATGATGCAGCTGACAGTCTAAAAACTCTCCCAAATCATAGCACAACATGTTAACTAACAGTCTCTCCACAAAGTTTGACTTTGATAAAGTGAAGCAGAACAAAGTTAGAGAGGTTTTAGTACAGAGAGGTCAGGCGAGGTCAGGCACAATTGTCACTTTGGAACAAGCTGTTCCAGCTGTTCCATTGTAATTTGATATACTAAATAATTATATATTGCACTTGTTTTATCACTAATAGTGTTCAATCTATCCAAATACAGTAGTTTGGCATCATTTTGAGATACTGCATACTCTGAGACTGTTTCTGTCTGTCATCCATGGGATTTTCTCGTCTGACTTCCAGTTTGTATGTCTCATATCTCAGCCTATAATTGGTCGATTTCAGTCAATGAACCCTCCTTCAAAGTGTCAGAGTCATACTATTGAAGGGTGCCCTCGAGGGTTTGATTGACAGAATCGTTAGCCAGTCAGAATTAAAAATGTGGCGCCCCTCCTGAAGCATAAAAACAGGTTCGCCGAAAGTCAAAACCCTTTCCCTGGGTCCCGTAGTTAGACAGACCCTTGTTTCTACCCGGGAACATTTCATAGACGCACAGGACATACGTAGAACATATGTTTGAATGAATTATGCGGGGATTTACCGGACAACATCTATAAAGTAAGGAGCTTTTATGAATTTGATCGATAAAATGGTTTGTGCTTCTGGTGCTCATTTGCTCACAGATTTGTTATCTCTTTTTGCTATCTCGGTGTTAGCCTTTAGCTTTGTGTTTGTATCTGGGAGAGAAGTACGTAGCTCGCCGAGTCATGGCGAAAAATACGTGATATTGTGGTAAATCTTCTATTTGATTATATTAGATGTGTAGAATTGTGTTTGGAGTTTGTAAAAATGGCTTACATGATAGTATTGCCCAGACTTTCTTTTAAAATCTGGTATATAACATGTATGCATTATATTCGCTCTGGATAAGCTTTCAATGGTATATGCTACTCGTCTAAGCCCTCGAGCCCCTTGTGCAGAACAGGTTTTAAAAAATAATCAATAATGATTTGCATTGTGACCCCAAAAATATACTAAATCATGTCTAAAATTAAGATTCACACACACACACACACACACACACACACACACACACACACACACACACACACACATTTGAAGCAGCCCATTACTCTGACATCTCACACACAGAGGAGCCTTTGTGTCAGCCCTCAGTTCATTTAAGGACAGCTGAAAATCACACCACAGTCAGCCACAGACCTCATCTCATTCATTACAATTACAGACCAAAATGTCTAAAATAGATAAAAGTCAAATATTTTCACAATTTGATTAAGATCAGTTTGAAACTACAAAACCACACACTATTCAAGGAGACTTATTTAGCTCAGGGCGGCCTTCTAAGCCAATGATGTTAACCAGGGAATGTCATGAATGCATTTGGCTTGATTAGGAGAATAAATGTGTCTGCTTGAGGGGAAGAGGGACACAACATTGACGCGTATCTTTGGGGTTGACTGAAATCTAATAAAAGTAGGCATTGTCCCACCTGCTCAAATCCATTCCTCTGAACTTCTTCAAACCCAAAGATGTCCAAGATCCCAATTTCCAAGGCAGGATCACTAGAAAAAATTAACAGATAAGAGAGCAAATGAATTACATATGACCACTCCAACTCCAGGATCAACGTGAGGACTTGTTTGCATCACTCTGACAGGAATTATCTCGTTAGTGCGTGTGTGTGCAATAACACATCTGAAGAGGGTGTGCCAGTAGTAAGTAGTGTGGATGACAAATCAGTTATGTTGTGTGGTTGGTGTGTAAACAACACAAAGCACAAACACATTCCAGAAGATGGAGCACCGGTTATCTGACAGCGTGTGATAAGACATCACAACATCAACACAACCAAGGATCCATTGGCCTCCATCTAAGAGAGTGTGTGTGTGTGTGTGTGTGTGTGTGTGTGTGTGTGTGTTTAAGTTGCTGTGTGCAAGACCTTCACAGAAACCTTGGGTGTGTCATCTACCTTGTTGTTCAGTGTTTTTCATTTCAGTGTACATGCCTATCCGTGCATGTTATGCAATGTAAACTATTACAAACCTTCACTGTAAACTATGTGTCTGTCACAATAATCAGTGTTGTCACTCCAGAGGCCCTGAGTGAGAGACGGCGCTCGTGTGATTACAGATAGATTACATTGGTGCCATTTGTTATCAACAGCCTGGGCTTTCAATGAAATTCTTTTGGCGGTAAACACAGGGGGAAAAACAACAACCTGCGAGCACGAGCACGAGCACAAGCACGAGCACGAGCACGAGCACAAGCACAAGCACAAGCACACACACACACACACACACACACACACACACACACACACACACACACACAGCTATACCCGATGCTGTCGTCTTGTCCCTGTAGGTAGTCGTTGGTACTGTTGACCAGATAGCTGAAGAGACGTCCATAGATGGCCTTCGCAAGCTGGTCTCTGTACTGCTCTGACATCTCCACTGCGTGGCCCCTAGTGATCATGTCACCTGACACAAAAGGGACATGGCAACACAATTTCTTGATGATCATGTTGATAGCACAGTGATAGAACAATATCTGTAAGGGTTATTTTTGGTTTTATGTCCCAATGTTTTGTTTTCTGCGGCAAGACGACACTGATTGTGTTTTAAACATAATCGTCCTGTGACTGAAGACATGCTGCTTGTTGAAATGTACGTTTTTGCACCTTATTAAAAGATGTATTTATAACTTGAACAGTGTTGAGGTTTTTCCCTGTACATGCCTATATGCGAAGGCCGGTGAGTGGATACCTTTGAAGTACTGGACGTCGGAGGTGAGGGCGATGCTTAAGTCATTGGAGCACACCTGCAACAACCCAGCAACTGTGCAGAGGAAGACCGGAAGAGGAAGAGAGAGAAAGAAGCCGTCAGAATAACTGACAGTGACGTGACGACAGGATGACAAACATCAAAATAACAGCATTAATCATTAAAAATAAGGATGTCAGAAAGGTAGCTCTGATAACTTCCCAGAAATAAATGTGCTCTTCCCTACTCTGACGACAACATCACGCTGCCAGCGCAACAAGCTGAGCACCGCAACAAGCTGAGCACTGCTTCAGATCATAATCGATCAGTAGAGCTGGCAGCAGTTAGTCATCAGTGAATTTCTGAGCAGAACTCATAAACAAGCAGCAGAAACAGGTGACAACAACCCAGAAACCCTTTGCTGACATCACATCTCCCTGACAACGACCGGTTCTTTCCCACTCAGGCGCTGATGTCATTTGTTTACCATCTCACTAAGGTCGGGGGTCACAGGAACAAATGTAGCAGTTGCATAATGAGGGCGACAGAAATAGAGAGAGAGAGAAAAAAAAGAGAAACACCAAGAGCGGGTTTAAGAGGGATCTCTCCTCACCGTGGTTACTGTTTGCCAGAAAAATGCGGCTTACCAAACAGGTGACTGTCTGGCCTTTAGCTCGTGCTGGCAAGCTGCCAAGCAGAACTCCAAGAGACAGAGAAAGGGAGGAGCGATGACAATGAGATAAACACGATGAGTGGGTGTGATGCACCCCTCCTTCCTGCCCCGCCCCACCTCCACACAGGGTGGAAATGTGACCCCAGTCATGTGACGGAGGGCACTGACCTCTCTCAAGCAGCTGGAGGTCAGAAGGGAAGGCTGTATCGGCATCCGTCAACGCAGTGAAACGTAGGTCCCCAATATGGAGCACAGCAGATAGCAGCATAAACACTGAGTCAACCTCCTAGCAGAGAGAGAGAGAAAAGAGTGGGGAGTTAGAGAGGAAACAAATATGAATTGGATGGAAATTAGTAAAAACAATCCAAAACATAAATTTCCCCCTTTCCACTGCTTAATTCCAACGTGCACTACATGAAATGCTGAGGACATTTTTAATGATCCTAAATCCAACCTTGGGACTGACGATATACTATATTTATCTTAAAGTTTACAAATGTCATGAAAAATAAAGACAAAAACAGGCTTTTTAACGACGCATCCACCCTCCTCCTCCCTTCATTCACACACTTCTTTCGCTCCATCCCACTCTCCCTTCCTCTCTGCCCTTGAGTAGAGGACGCTTAATGGAATACCCCATTACCCACTGCTCTGAATCTCTGAGAGGGGGATGCTCGAGTTTGAGGGTGTGTGCTTGTGTGTGTGGGTGTGTCTGTGTCTGCGTGTGCACTCTCTCAAGGCAGGATATTGGAGCTGATATCTGGGAGATAAACACAAGCATTAGTCTCTGTCTGACACTCTATACACAGACAGACTCCCCCTGCTTAGAAAGGGAGAAGAAAGGGAGCAAGGGCACAAGGGAGAGAAAAGGAGCGATAGGGAGCGTTAATGACGATTGACCTTTGGGGTCTGGACTGGGAGTCTTACCGTGATTAGACTTAGACAGAGACCAATGGGTGGTCTATCACTTCCACTCTTACACCCCCCCCCCCGCTCCTTCTTCTGTCCCTTGGACTCCCTCTCTTATCCAGTGGACACTAGTGCCCTCTGATATAAGCCTATCTATCGCTCTATCCCCCCGTCCTTAAGGCCATGCCTGCGTGTATTGACTGCTGCTGGATTAAAAGGTGAGATGGTGGTCACTCACTGCTGACAGATGCTGACTGGGAATCTAAGAATAGAATCTGACAATGGGCTGGGAACACAGCTGGTGGTGCACAGGACGGGCTGTACCACACACTGTAGCACACTACATGCACTCAGCAGGCGTAAATCAATGTCTCCATATGATCTTTAGATGGAAAATAGAAAATGAGTCCCAATCCTAAGAGATCAAAACATCTAGGCCAAATATGTCATTAGAAACAGATTATGCCCGCCTCATTTCAAATACGTCTTGTGCCTGAAGTGGGAGGATATACCGTCGTGTCCTTTGCATCACTCAGTCTCCTGCAATCCATTATGCAGTGGTCAATTATTTAATAGAGCATGGGCAATCCTCTTTAACTTGAAAATTACTTTTGACCGAGATATTATTTACCAGGTATTACTGGGATGACATCCTAGTCATATATTTTGAAGTATTTGACTTTTCAAATTGAACAAAATCCCATAAAATGGGTCAGTAGTTCTGCTATCTTTGAGGTTAGAGATGCATCCTTTGAAGGATCCAGGCCCTGGACTCGAAATTACAGACTCAAAACCTGGGGTGAAATCTCATTGATGACCTCATACATGGCTACTTCAGGGTCTGTAACATCAACACTGAATGATCCCCGCTGTCGATAACCTTTGAATAAACAGTGACAATAACAGAAGCCGTATGCAGTGCTGATCGATACCTGCTTGTTAAAGCCCAGGGCTCGCAGGGCTTGTTTGACTGCTGCGAGGCGTTCCCGGCTCTGGGCAGAGACTGCAGCTACTGGCGGGTTCTCCCCTAGAAGTCCTCCACTGAGATACCTGGAGTAAGGACATAAACATTGGACAATGTGGACTGAGATTTCAGACAACCACAAAAACAAAATGCTCACAAAGGACAAAGTGTGTCCCATGGTCAGTGTACAGGTGCATTGGTTCCAAACGTGTGTGCATATCTGTGGATGACAGAGACCTAGATCCAAAAGATTTATGAGGTAGTTTTGTGCAGTGCTACATACAGCTCCTGTCACTCTATGCAGAGAGAAATAGCAACCAGGGTTGTAAATCACCAATGGGTTGGTGTGATGCAAGAGGGGCAAGCGTACTTCTCAGGCTCCAAATCAGAGCGAATCAGGTCAGTAGTTATCACACTGGTGACATTCAGTGTGTGTGTGTGTGTGTGTGTGTGTGTGTGTCTATATATATATATATATATATATATATATATATATATATATATATATATATATATATATATATATATATATATATATATATATATATATATATATATATATATATAGTGGATTATGGATACGATAGACATACAACAGCTGACAGACACTAACCTATGAGCCAGGACATTGTTGAGGTAAAGTGCGCTGTTCTCCTCAGGCGACAGGCCTTCAGCCATCAAATAGAAGATGTTGAAGCTGTGTTGGTGAGGAGGCAGGTGGACCAGGCGAGACTTCTCCAGCATGTGGGTGTACACACGGGCTTAAACATCAGAATTGTTTAATACTTCAATAACACATGTGTAAATTACATTTCATCAGATGATAGTAGTAGTACTGAACATTCAGTGGGTGGTCACTGGTCAAAGTAACTGGGGTAAAATAAGGTAAACAGGACTTTAAATAATGGAGCACAAATTGAAACTCTGTAAGAGTAGACTCATGGGCTTTTACTGCCCCCTGCTGGTGTTTACTATTGAGCACCTGATCCCATAGCAAGTCATATCACATCTGTGCCTTTATATTGCGAATCTTTATCATCACTCTACTATCATCATAAAGTAGTGGTCCAGACTTTGAAAACAATGACTATTTGCTCACTTTAGCAATAAATATTTGATTTGATTAAATAATAAAGAACAAAAATGTGTGGAATCATATAAGGAAACATGTTATGTCAACTACAGCAAAATTGAACCAGAATATAGACATTTTGAAGAATTAAGTACAATGTTTTTACACTTATCAGCATTTCATTCTATTCCTGTCTCATATGGGAAATACAGACAATACCATCAATCAGTTTCCACTGAGAGAAATGGAGGTTACCTCTGAGCAGTGTCCTCCTCTTGTCACAGTATTGGATGGTCAACAACTTGATAAAGCGGCTTGAGTTGTTGTTCCTCAGAGTCTTTGCATGACCGAAGGCCTCCAGAATGCAGTTAACCTGCATATTTTGTTAAACCAGAGGAAATGTTAACAGTGAGTGTGAACATCCTCACTGCAGAATATGTATGTCTTTTTATTTTCCAAAATAATGAAATCCACTTACACAAAGTATCTCTCTAGTATCTCTACACCTGAATCAAAAAATTCCACTTCCCACCACAAGATGTCAATATGCACCCGTTACACAGGAACCCAGTGTTTAATGTGTCCTAGGATGATCAGACAGAGCTGACCCAGATATCGACTACATAACGATGACTTCATCAGAAACGCGTCACTTGCAATCCCTGGCTACACACAGCTTTGTTACCCGACTGATAGACTGAGTGCAGAGCAGTGAATCGTGTGTTTAACACCACCAACATGTCACAATCTGAACCACATCTACACAGCGCTGAATACACGCAGAGGCAGCAATGCAAGTTATTTAGTTCTTGTTCATATACAAGACAAGGGAGGATACTAAAATCTGACCTCAATTCCGACCTTAAATGCCTTGTAAAATATATTAATTTGTCAGCATATGTGTCTTTATGATTGTAGCCTCTCTTGATTTACTGGAAAATGTGCCATGAAGCGGATATGGGTATTTGGCATCCTATTGTACTCTACTATCATTTTTCTGAATCAATATTCCTTCATTAGGTTGTAAAGTTTAAGACAAATGGACTGCCTCCTCAGAATAACGGCCAAATGATTCTCTCCGCTGCAAATGGTTCTGTTCTTAAGAAACAGCATGGTAAGAGATAAAGTCATTTTAATGGAAATCTTAATGATGCAATCAAACACAGGGTCTGAATGCTGAAATGCTGTCTCTGACAAATGAACAGCTATCGAGCAGAGAAGAAAAGACTACCAGTAAAGCCCCTTACTGTGTCCACTAATCCATATGTCTATTCTCTCCTCCAGCACAGAAACAAGAAGAACTTTGACCACTGTCTCAGTACAATGTGTGCCATCTGATTTTTGATCAGAGATGACGTGCGACAGGGAACAATAAGCACGGTAAAGACTTGCGCACAGGGTGAAAGGATGTACGATCCAGTCAGTGCCTCGCTTTGAAGAACACACGAATATCATGAGTTTCTCGATGAGGAACAATTGTGCAGAGAATTGAATTTGAAATGAAAAAGATGTCTACCATAACGTTATTTTGCTAGCCTTTTTGCAAATTCAAAGTAAACAGACAAGAGCATGAGAGCAACAAAGGATTCATGACATATATTTTAGCCATTTAAGCCTCCAGGACAGCCGGTGACTGTTTGAAGTGTAAAATAAAAGAGTATCAGGACCAGACTTACATGTTTCATTCTGGGCTCCAGTGCAAAGCCTTTGGGGCTGGAGCGGGCTGTCAGGTGTCTCACTATGTGCTTACAGGCCTCTGTTTTCCCAGAACCACTTTCACCACTAGAGAGACAGAAAAAAAAATGCTGATTTAATGTCCTTCAGTGATGCTATTATTGTTTCTCTAATGTTTCCTGTCTTAAGGTCTTAGGTTCATCATTTCTCAAGTCTGATTTAAAACAATAGATCATTGACAGGTTTTGCTTGCTGTGCTCATTGCTTGTGTTCATGCTGGACATTAAGAGATACTTCCTTATGCGCTTCCAAAATAAGTGATGGGGTACAAAATCATGTAACACTTTGCGCCTTTATTACTATTTTATATTTCAATCTTTATAATTGCACTCTTTTCTACCTTGTGCTGCAACATCTGCATAACAGGCAAGTAAAAAAATAATGAAATTAAAAGGCTGTTAATAAGGGAAACTCGACATCAAGAGTAAAGGGCAAACATATCGATACAAAAATCAAGCATCTGTGTGTGTTACCATTCTCTGGATGCGTCTCAGAAGAATAGATGTAATGCATTAGTCATCAGGGTGTTTCCCACATCTGTCACCTCGACTCCATGTCCCCACCTCCTGACATCACCCCTTCAGGAACCCCCACCCATCAAAATCACAATCTATTCCTTTTGTCTGACTCAACGTTGCTCCATTGATCCCCACTTTCCACAATGCATTACAGCCACAACTTATCTGGCAGTGGGCGCCTGTTTTTAATCAATTAATTAATTAATTCCGTTGAGTGGATATTAAATCTGACATAAGGTTTCTCTACAGCACATGTTCTGACACTCACCAACATGCAGAGAGTTGAGACAGGCATAGTAGCATCAAGCAGATGGTGTCAGAAGGTCAGAAGCCCTCACTAATGACCGCAGTGTGCTGTGCCGCACTGTTTGTCTCTGTGTATGTATGTGTGTTACTAGATTTCCTACTTACAGCCCTGCTGAGTGCAAAGTCCAAAGGCCTTTCCACTGTCTATTTCATTTAGCACTTTTTATTAGATTTCAAGGGCATTTTGTGAGAGCACTGGCCTCGGGGGATGATGGCCTCCGATTGCCTGTAAATGTGTAGGTGTGTGTGTGTATGTGTGAGGAAATAAAGAGGAATCGTGAATGAACAGGAAAGTGTAAAAAAAAGAGGAACAAGAAAAGGGAGGAATAAAGCGTAGCAGGGAAAGAATGAAGGGAAAAGGTGTGTGGGTACATGAGAATGTACAATGTCCTAGCATGTGAGTGAGATGGATAGCCTGTGGCCAGGGCACATTAACTCTCTGCCAGATTGGTTACAACTCAGCGGGAATATCACTGCAGAGCGGGATTTAATTGCAATCAGGGAGCTGCCTCCGTCCAGCCGAGGACGAAGAGCAAAGACGCTACAATGCTCCCAGCAAACCCGTCTCTGCGTGAATATTGAACAGGTCCACAGCTCAGCTCAGGCTGAGCGCTATCAATGCCTCAGGGAGTGTTTAACAGGTGTGTGGCAGTGAGGGGTGTGGACCAACCAGGTGGCCGACTGAATGTCACTAGAATTTGCAGTTATTTTGCTCTGTTGAGATTTTTGTCTCATAATCCCAGTTCAGTGTTTGTGAAACTGTGTGTGTGTGTGTGTGTGTGTGTGTGTGTGTGTGTGTGTGTGTGTGTGTGTGTGTGTGTGTGTGTGTGTGTGTGTGTGTGTGTGTGTGTGTGTGTGTGTGTTGAGGGAGGCCCGTGTACCTCAAAATGAAACACTGCGGGCATCTCTCCTGCAGCATCATGTGATAAGCTCTCTCTGCTGAGGAGAAGATGTGAGGTGGCAGAGAGGAGCACAGACGACCCGTGGAGCTCAGGTACAGCTGACTCACCTGTGGGAGAAAGACAGGTAGAGTCCGCCAACATATTGGATTACAACCTCATGTAACATGGACACATGCATGGGCTGAGCAACACAGAGGATAAAGTGTGAGCTGAAAAGTAAAACCACGCTGGGTGTAACCTCTCCATACATAGAGTTTGAGTAAATAAGGAAGTCAGCAAATCATCAGCTGTCCGGTTTTTGCACACATGAAATATTCATTTCAATTTATCGGAACACTGCGATTGTCCAAACAACTGTTGGCTTAAAAAGTTACACTCTGGAGACCCACATTTTTAAATATGCATGAGCACTTTGAACAATTAGACTCAGCTACGGCCTGAAAATGTTGACACGGCTTTAGTCCACTGAGGTGTTTGAAGAATGTTACTCAGATTTGTTACATTGTTTCTCGGTTTGGTTTTACAAAAATATATATACGTTTCAGTGCAAACCTGAATTTTGCACTGACGCGTATAACAGCAACTACAGTTTAAATGTTGCACAATGTATGCCTAAGAAAGACAGACAGGGTAACCTCCATTGTCTGCCACACTGAACTGCGATATGACTGTACTGTCACACCCTCTTTCTGTAACAAGTCCAGAAAATGTGTGCCAGTACTGCATTGGTGTCTGTGGAAAAGGAAAGGCGGATGGGCGGTGGACCACCAGACTGGAGGGGGTGACAGACGGCCAGCAGATCACACATGTTGGGACATATGTCCTTCTCACGCTGGCTCCTCCCTGCTCGTCCACCCATCCTCTCAGTCGAGTGTGGACGCCTGGAGTGAATCCAGACACGGGCGGGAATGGGACAGCCAGGGGGGGCTTGGCTTCATTCTGTCATGGCAGGAGAAGATGTCTCCCCCTCCATCCAACCCCTCCTGGGTCCACATGGGCAAGCACTAAGCTGGCGTTAATTCAGCCTTTTCAAAATGAGTTATCCACTGCTATAAATAAGGTGACGCACACTGTTGTCGATTGATATCACAACATCAAACAAATGATAATGCTGTTTATAAACATCAAAAGACTTTCAGTCCTTCACCGAGAGTCTCCTTTAGCTGTTGCAAATGCTGCTTTTCAACCCTAAAGATAGTGATTTTAAAATGAATTATTTGAAGCGGTGAGATAGCATAATAAAGTCCGTCTTTGTGCGTGTGCTAGCTAAACTAGATACTTCTCTTCCCTTGCTGATGCAGAGTCAGCCTTGTGCTGTGTATCATTGACAGGAAGACTGCATTATTTATTAACCACAAGGTCCATTTCATCTGTTCATGTCCTGCTTATTATACGGCAAACATGCCTCCTTTATATTATGATTTTGCATGTAAAACGCATAGCCTTTCAAATGTAAAGCCACATGGTTTAAGCGTGGATCATGGTACATAGACCTGCAAATTAAATATTAAGAGAGAAAGCGCGGCATATAATGGATAGAGGTAATTTAAAATACCTGCTTACCAAAGTGGAGTAGATGGGCAGCTCTTTGTTTGGATTGACCAGCAGGAGGATGTGTCCAATGTAAGTCTACAAAAGAGAAGAAAAAAACACAGCTGACTGCTCTATCACTCGTGAATCTAACTATGTAAGACGAACATTATTTGGGTGTGAGGTTGACCATTTTGACCTGCAAACAGGCTGAAGCGGGTTTATAATTCCTGACAGACTAACACTGAACTGAAAATAAAAGTGCTGTCCCAGTCTTCTTTTCACATCAGAATTCATGGCAGCGACAATCTCTATTACCATAAGAATATGGTAATCTCAGGGCAGAGAAAGGTCAAGAAGGGACCTCCGACGACAACCTCAGCAATAACCTTTGTCCAATAGAAAAAGAAAGAAAAACAATTCTGCCCTCCCACGCCGCATACACACAAACCCTGAGGCCATATGGATCAAATTAACCAACTCTTGATTCCTGACCCTTTCCACTAAACTGCTAGCCCTCTGTTTCTCACAAAGAGCCCCGGAGGATGTTTGAAAGCTAACGCTCTGTCCCCCGGGAGAACGCAGACATTGCTAACCTTCTGTAACATGCTGCTCTGTCCTTAGGCCCTGGCTCAAGGTTAATGACTTGAACAAATTCCCACTGCCTGTAGACACAAAGCAAAATTCACACTACCAGTTTAGCTTTTTTTAAACTTAGTAAAACTGGGGAAGGCTGCATTTTTGACAGGGATGTCCCAAGATTAAACAACAGTGTCTTCAGTCATATCCTTCCCCAGTTCCTTGCCGCTCTCCTCAGGGGTTTTAACGCTGCACTGGTCCTTCTGTATTGGCAGAAGGCAGCAGACCACTCCTTCAAAGCCCCATCTCTGACCACCCTGCTGGGAACATATGGAGCATTCACCGCCTTTGTCCTCTCCCTCTTTCTGTCCTTCATCACATCTCTGCTTTGTTCACCTCTTTCTTGAAATGCTCTCTATCATGTGCATAAGGTCACACCTTACATATAAAAAGAAGAAGGTGAAGCAGGGCAGAAAAGCAAAGAAATGAATTTATTTGGCAACACTAAAAGAGTACGTGGTTCATTTCCAAGCACTTTTACAGAAGATGGATACTATGTTAAAAACTTTATCTTTACATACACCAGGCTTTATTTAGGAATATCTTTGCTATAAACAGAATGGAGCATAACTCATGACTGTAGCATGTGCACCTCCATGGAAGAGTAGTTATACACAATCAGATCAGGCATGCTCCGACGTCCCCATGATAGCCGCACTTTGTCCTTTCTTTTAACCTTTTCTTCTACCAAATTGGACTGCACCTCAAGTCCGTCCCTCATTATTCTGAATTCTTATCATTTCTCTTTTCTTCATCCACCACTCTGCTGCCTTTTATTGTCGTCCCCCTTATCGGTTGTCCCCTGCTGTGGCTAACCCTACTGTCTGTCGCCCATCTGGGTTTCTATAATAACAGACTATTACTGCTTCTTCACAGAGAAGAGAGTGCACCGGATAGCTCCACATTGATCTGGTTCCAGTCTTTATTGGGCTCGGTCCCCATGGAGAAGTATGGGCCAGACTACAGTTATAAAGGAAGGGAGATGACAGGACTATAAAATGGACCAATTGTTGGAGATTAAGGCACTTTACTCCAGAATATAGTTTTGGATTTATCTTCCAATCGATCTAAATAGCATTGATTTTGCAATTGTCACCAGTGTAAGTACGTGTGTGTGTGTGTGTGTGTGTGTGTGTGTTAGAATTAGGTACCCTTCTTACAAGTCAGCAGGCCAAAACAGAGAGGGGAAGGGATTCACCTAATAAACACAAAAGGGTTTAGATACTAAAAAGATTCAACTATATTCAGACAAATAACTATTCACCACCAATCGTTGGCTGTAAAAGTAGTCAGGGGTCAGGAATCTAAATATGATCTGCACAATAGTGTTCAGGAGAAAAGGTGCAGTATTTGCAATGCACTGTTTATACTTCAGACACAGAGGACACTACATGTACATATGCCGGAGGGAAACCCACTGCGGTGCTCATGGGTATAAAGATGGTGTGATGCGATCCAAACATCACACTCTGAAATTCCCAGACCGTAAACAACACAACGCTCCACTACAATTGAACAACTGAGTTATGCCCGAGAGCGAGAGACTGTGTGTGTGTGTGTGTGTTTGTATTTCTCTCTGTTCTGTGTGTGTTTTCATGCATGTTTAATGCTGAGTGGGACTTCCTGGTTCAGTGGCACAATGAGGGTCTTACGTAGATTTGGTCGTTTCCGAAGCGCTTCTGCATCTCGTAGAGCAGGCTGCTGTCGGTCAGCTCACTGAGGGATGCCAGGTCGTCATTGGGAGCGGGAGGCATCAGCTTGACCTGAGGAAAGCGCAAGCTGAGAGTAAACACCAACAGGCTTCCACTAAGTCGGAGTATTTTACATTTGTTGTACAAGTTTGGGACAGTGGTCTCCAGTTAAATTCCTCTGAGGCCTAAAGATATTGCAGCACTTTGTTCCAATCAAGTTCTTCACCAATGTATTTTCTTTATTTTCCAACATTTGAAAAGTACTACAATGCTCTTGGGTCTTAAATGCACATTATTTGATACATATATAGCACATATTGTCTATTCAGATACTTCTATGAAACAACAGTTATTACATACTGTGTGATGTTTCAGATAAAAGCAGACGTGGAATGCTATGCCTGGGAACATTTGGGATTATCTGTGTTCTCACTGCCTCTCAGTGTTTGTATAGTGCGTGAGCTGTAGGACGACACGGTACCTGCTCCAGTTTGCTGGCTCCAGAGCTAAAGGGGCCATCTAGGCCATTGTCCTGTGAGGGCTGTCGGCTCAGAGCTCCACCTGCCTCTTTGAACATGGCACACTTCTCCAGCAGACTGTCCCGCTTAGAGATAGAGAGACCCAGGGGGTTCCTGTGTGATAGGTTGACAGGCAAGGTGTTGGAAAAGACACAAGGTAAATGGACGGGAAGCAGATTTGAGAAAAATGTAGGAAGGGAGGGGGGGGGGGCAGTATTTACAATTTATAGAGTAACCATAAGATAACAATTGTGCTCATGAAACTGTTAACCCACAAGTTCTTGACAGGAGTGTTGAGGTCGTGAGAACCCGCATCATAGCGTTGGTCAGTGGAGGGTAGAGGAGCGGAGGGGTCCTTTAGTCTCTGCAGCCAGCTCTCCTCTGCATTCAGCAGCATGTCCGCTATGGGCTCCGACGCGGAAATGTCTGGTGAAAGTGAAAATAGTTTTTTTCACCATTCTGTGCCATCAATAACAAAAAAACAACATAATATTGGTAATATTGTTGGCCAAAGACCATAATACTCTGCACTCTAAAACAACCAGATACGCCTTTCTGTTCACTGGTCTCTCACCATGCCAACCCTCCTTCACAATCCGAGTGGATTAACCTGCACTGGTGCACAATGTGAAACCCAGTGTGGATCATCCAACTGTGCTTAAGAGGAAGGGGGAGATAAGATCCCCCATCTGTAATGAGGTGTAACAGGGCACGAGGGAAGGGGAATGGCTTCATCCCGTCTTCATTTGTGTCTGAATGACAACCCCCTAGACTCCCATCTCTTGCTCCGGCTTTCTTTCGTCACGTGGCCGCTGAAGGAGGGATGTGGGGCTTCAAGTGAGAAAGAGGGGGATTGTCTCAGTCTCTGAGGGCTTGTCTCACATCTTTTCCAAACCTACATGCTAGAAGGAGCTATTGATTAAGGCCGGAGTGAGGCAATCAGAGTTGCGATGAAGCCATGGGAGTAAATGGTTAGAGGCAGCTATGGTATTCTATCCCACAATAGTCGAGGAACCCAAAGCCCTTCTATATGACAGATTTCATCACTATCACGCTTCACAATGACTACACTGCATTCATCAGCAGCCCGGTTCAGTGAATGGTTTTGCAACAGATCTGTTCAGTTTTAAGATGCGAAGAGTTCAACCCTTGCTGTGTGTGTGTGTGTGTGTGTGTGTGTGTGTGTGTGTGTGTGTGTGTGTGTGTGTGTGTGTGTGTGTGGAAGGGGAATTTAGAAGCTTGTTTGGGATCATCAGCCAATTACAGCTTTCACTCCAACATTGATAAAATGTATGTTTAAAGCCAATGTTTCTCTTTAAAATATATTGTGTGCATCTTTGAGCGCTTAACAAATGTACTGAACGCCTTTCCTTTCTCATTTGACAAACAGGCTAGCAATTGATGAGATGTGTCCAGTCTGTTTAAAGGCGTTTCATTCGTTTATCTTCTTCTTCATGTGTTATGGCCTGCATGTACAACAAGTTGCATTACCTCCCTCTGCAAATGTCAGGAATGCGAGCATATTCCTGCATCCTCGTGCAGCAGAACACGACATTAGGGCTGATATAGGACTTAACTGCCTACACGAAATGTTAAATTCTACCGTTTAACAGCCTACGCGATTTCTACACAGCAAATGAAATGAAAGGATTTCTATTCATAGTTCAGTCATATGAAGCTAGCACAGCCTAACGGCAGATTACACAGGACGGTTGTTGCCTGACTTCGCTAGCATTCTACCCCGAAGCTGAGAGCATTGGAGCAGCGAACTGCATCGAGCCACCCTCACTTTCTATCATCATTCTATCATCAGGCTTTGTAGTAAGAGCAAAACACTGCTCCACAGCAACAATGGTTAATTCAATTTAAGACTGTATGATTTTACAGGGGGTCTAGAATTAAAATAACATCGTAAGAGTGGATATCATTTTTCAGATGGCAGATTGATAGAGCTGCAACAAGTTATTTAAATCAATAATCACTAATTAAGTCTTCCTTTAACTGTAGTACCTACCAGTCAAAAGGGAATCCTCCTACAGTAGACAGACATTCACACAACGTGCCCCTCATTGAATCAGTGCAGTCTTTATTCAGATCTCCTATTTATCTTGTAAGCTTCAATTAAGATTTTATTTTTTTTTTAAAAAAGAGTAGATGCCTTTTGATAATAGGATACCTTTATGCCCATTAGCAAATTAATCACTCAAGCCTTTTTTGATTACTGCTAACACCTCATTTTAATCAATGCATGCGTGTATGTGTGTACGGGCATGAGTAAGGTGTTCATGTTTTCTTTCATTAATAAATGCGTTCTCCCTTGCAGATGCACTCCGATGAGCACAGTTCAGCGGTGACTGAACCTCATTCACTGTGTATACCGAGTGTGTGTTTATGAGCCTGTGTTTTATATTATCACTGTGATTATTAATGCATTTGCAGCTGAATAAGTCAAAATCCATTTCTCCGCATCTTTGCCTCATTAACTCTAGATTGCTAAAAACACGTTTGCACATTCCAGCAGCAGCGTTTGTGTGTGTGTGTGTGTGTGTGTGTGTGTGTGTGTGTGTGTGTGTGTGTGTGTGTGTGTGTGTACGTGCACATGTGCGTATTTGTGTGAATGCCTAAATGCGTTACCTGAGGGCTTGTCTTGGTTGCAGTTCAACAGAGTCGGGTTTGCTCTGTGCCTCAGGAGCTGGCTAACGATGCTTGTCTGTAAGAGACGGGAGAAACACCCACATCCATTTTCATTAGATCCTCAGAAAAGACTAACATTTCTAGGGCACTATTAACCGCAGCAACTTTCAAACCAGCAGTGCAAGAACAAACAAAAAACATCTCATAGCAGATTTTTTTGATCAGGTCAAAGGAGATATTCCCACATATGCCGCTACAGTGTAGATGAATAGATGTAAATCTAGGATATAGTGTAACACAAACCAGGAATTTGAACACTGAGCATATGATAGAAACAATGTATGTATGTCACACATGACAGATACAAGCGTTGCCCCTGACTGAGGAGATCCTTTCATAATAAGCGTATCTTCCATCACATGCCACAGAGGAAGAACCCCATGGTTGTCGACACTCATTTTCGCACACAGTGACATGTGATGGCTGTCACCTCTGTCCTCCATTGTCCCGTCAAGGTTTTTCCTTTAGTCTAAGCTGTCGGGCTCTCTGGTCAGACTTGTTCTCCTTTCCCTCTCATTGCCCCATTCATCTTCTTTTTGCATTCTCGCTGTCAACACCCCTCTTCTACTCTGTGGACTATCAGCTGCAAAGAATCCAAGATGTGATCTGTGAATACTAAGTGTGACTTAATTTATTGATAACGGACAAGAACCTTCAATGATTCTTGGTAATGTAAGAAACATGGCATGAACCAGCAACTGTCTCAGCAGCTAAATAAGTAAAGCACTGTTGTGGCTGATAGTTGAACACAAGAACCTACTCAACCAGAGCATTCTAGGAAATCAATAAACCTAACTCATCCCCTTCTAGTGGTCACTAGGCAACCCAATTACCAGAATCAAAAGTTGTCATTGTATGTTTCTGCAAACCATGGACATGTTGAATCTCAATGTTTTCTGAATCAGAAATATGTTTCATATCAACATTTCTATACACGTGTTATAGTGTTTTAACTGCTTGTGGCGCTTTTGACTGCAAACTGCATTCCCAATTACGTTAAGGTTTTAGGCAACAAAACTACTTGGTCATGTACAGTAAAAGTTTGTGTTTTAGGTTGAATTAAGTACGATACTTTTGGTTTCACACGGGGCACAAAACACCCGTCTCCTGGGGGAAAGTCCTATGTGACTCGACCATCCACCCCATCCTCCTCCCTACGTGGACTTTAATTTAAAACTTATCTGTGTAACGTAATTTAGGCCACACTACCACATTTAGCTGCAATGCAACAAACACAGTTTAAAGACTGAGCATGTCTGGAAGATTTCCATTAAATTCAGGACACCTAAAACATATTTCCACTATTTTTGCAATTCACTTGTGCATTGAGAATATTAAACAGCAAGAAACCACATTATCATGCTTGGGCTAAGTAAACTCAGCTGGTAAAACTAACTGCAAACTATTGTTACTGACTCTCAACAGTTTAAGGAGCGTTCCAAAGCAGCAGAACTTCTTTGTACTAAAGCGGCGTAAGAGGCATCGCCTGCAGTACGGAAGAGAGTGACTCAGCACATTCAGCGGACTCAGACGAACGTCAACAGCTGTTCGGCTATGAGTCTATAGCATCTCTTCTGCCCACAAACCCTGTCAGCTGCACTCACACCCTATAAATATGGACAACACGTCAGTGACACCACAAGATCTTAACTCTTTAATCGGTCAGGAGGATCAGGAAAAGGTCAGCACACTGGGTTCCGCAGGGACAGAGCAACCTCATAGCTGATGCATATTCAGATAGACAAAGGTTTTTGTAAAGGCTCAAATTTCCTTTTAAAAATACGTGTCAGATTTAAAAAAATATCTTGAGATCATGAAACTTGTTCAGGTGGTTGCTATATTGCCACAGCTTTCATATGTACCTTCATTATAAAAACTGAATTAATTAATCCAACCCCAGTAGGGCTCTACTTTAACATCCTGACATTTTTGTTTAAAAATCCACACACAAAACTATTAAAAATCCTTCCCTTAAGAGAACATATCTTGAAGAGCCTAGAATCAAAGCAAGGATGCCAAGAGCCAGGGTCTAACTTCACAAGACAGAGAGGGAGGCTTAATTAGCTGCAGTAATAGGGTCATGTATCTTCTTAAAGGGTCAGTGTAGTACGTATGCCACGCTGCAGATTGGGGTCTTTGAGTTTAACGTTCCAGTTCGTGTTACAGTTGCCACCAAGTGTTTCCAGGCAACGGTTTGCTTCTGCCTCATATCAGCAAAGCCTCTTCTTGGTGGGACCAGAGATTTAGTTGGCTATATGCATACACACATCTTGAACCCCTAATATCCTGACTGCTGACATGTCACTGTCAGTAAAAAGGGAATGGTGACAGGAAGTGAGTGTTCAGAAGGCTCAGGGAGTCGTTGGTATGCAGGAGGCAAAAGCACTGGCACCAGTAAAGAGCCGATGGCTGAGGTGATTTAGCACTGCAAGGGAAACTAATCGATTCTCCAAACTCTAGAATGCCACTCTCAAGTCAGATCCACTTACATATTGCACACACACACACACACACACACACACACACACACACACACACACACACACACACACACACACACACACACACACACACACACACACACACACACACACACACGCAAAGAGTAATTGCTTATGCAGAAAGTCTTAAAATCAAAGAGACAAAAATAGATTATTATTCCATTTAGAAGATTGCTATCCGGAAGACTTGCACATTTTGATGTAGTGATTAACAATAATAATAATAATTTAAACCAACAACAAGATGAAGAATTGTATAAGAGGAAAAACAGAAAACAAAGGCAGCAACTCTGAATGAATGAAACAGAGAAAGGCTGCCAGGTGACACTCTAGAGGGGGCAAAAAACATGTTTTCAGGGTAGATTAAACCAAAGAAGTAGAGAGCGACTATAAATACCGGATGAATCATTTTACTTTTTCAGCAGCCCAAGCACACAGCACAGACATGTAATTAAATATCCAGTGGGTCAGCAAGATCTGAACGTGTTCACTTCCCTTCCTTCATAGTTGGACTCCTCCCAAACCACCAGATCGCATCGCTCCAACAACTCTCCTCCGCCCCATCTGGAAATCAATCTCTTTCTCTCTAAGAGAGACCATTAAACGGCTAATCTAAAATGCTGTAACAAATGCATGCGCAGTACTGCTCTGTGCCAGCAGTTTGACTGTTCCTAATCAATAGGCCCAAAAAAAGAGCAGCTTATCAGAGTGTGTGCAGGGTAACTGGAGGCAACTTCCTCAGAGGAAGCACTCATCTGTCAATAACATCCTCGTTATTTCATTCACTCAATTAATGACTATAATCACAACAGATCAATGCAGCTGGATGAGTAGAAATTAAGGGGAGTACTTCATCAATGTCAATGTGACATTTTGTTGAGCAGCTGGGACTTACCTGTCCATATTTAGCAGCCAGGTGGAGTGGGGTCCAGAAGTTGTTGTCAGCTGGATGAGGGTCCGTTCCACTCTCCAACAACACAGACACCACCTCTCTATAACCACTGGCACATGCTATGTGGAGCTTCAGAGAGAGAGAAAGAGAGATGCAGTTATGACAGCATCTAATAAAAACGGAGGTGAAGGAAGAGGACAAACCATGACCAGGGGGAGAAAAAAAAGAGGTCAACGCACGCACACTAACACATGTGACCGTACTTACCAGTGTGACCCCGTCATCATTGGGCTGGTTGAGGCTTCCCCCTGTGGCTACAAGCTGTCTGACATCAGAGAGCATGGTGCTACGTCTCTGCATCTTCATGGCGTGCATGGATGACACATCCACACCTAAAAACACAAACACAATTGAGACCCACAGGTTATGTTAAGTCTTTAGTTGTTATGCTTTAAGAAGCAGTTTGACATTTTGGAGACGTTCTATGGCACTTATATCTGTGCGTTGAAATTAAAGCTGGAGTCCCATGAAAAACCGATCAAACAGCTAGCTTGGCCTACACCTCTAATTATCGCGTTATTTAATCTGAACAAAAACAAAAGCGAAGAAAAGATCACTTGCCATTTTACAGGGCGTTACGTGCTATACGTGACTATTTCTTGGCCGGGAGCAGTGACTTCCTGGTCTCAATCGTCTTATTTTAACTCTCAGCAAGTCGATCTGATCATTTAATAAACCTTATAAGTAAGATTCAGTTGATTAAAACTAGTTGGTTTACAGAGTTTTCCAACATGTAGGGACGAGTTACATTCAAGTACACGTTTTGCATTTAAAGATTCCCCAGTTTTAGCAGAACTAAACCTCTCAACAGGATTTGGCGTGAGTTCAGCACGGTGCTCTCCAACAGCGGTTGTGCAGTTTCGGTGCTGAATTCCAACACAACCACAGTATGCAATTTAAGGGAGGGTGTACAGCACTGGCTGGGAAAACACCCTCAAACTGACAGCACACTAAAACCGAAGCCTGGAAAATCAAGTGATGGCCAAAAGTGATCCTGATGTTAATGACAGTTCAATAAAAAAAGCAGATGTCATCCAATACTCGTAAAGAACAAGGCTACTGTAGCCGTCCGACTCTTTGGCTGACACAGCCAAACAGTGGTCTACAAGGGCATCCATCCCAAACTATGAAGATCAATGCACGGCTCCACAATCACATACACACAGAACACCTGACTGTGGTTGCCTCAATAGCGTGGATTGATTGATAAGCTTTAGAGAACTAACTAATGGGACTTCTCCAGGTAGACTGGTTGGATTAGCTAATCAATACATTTGTCTTTACAAACAAATGAGAGCCAAAGGGTGTGTAGCTTTTTGAAACGCACTCATAGGAACATCACCATAACAGAAGATTATTATTATCCTCTACAGTGCCAATACTTGGAGGAATCCAGGATAACATGAAAAATAAATGACTCGGCTGCGACAATGAGAAAAGAAAAAAACTAAATTCCTATTTCTCCCTGATGTAGAGACACATGGACAGTCTGTCTGTCTTTTTCCCACAAACCTGATGGGCATAGAGAGCATACAGCCAAGTTGCTATAGCAACAGAGTGAGCCTGTGTGAGTAAGAGTTTCATAGCGGCAAAGCCCAGCGTGATGGGGGGGGGAGGGTATCAGGGGGGTACACAGGAGGGAGAGATCTCCACGGGGGCTGGCAGAAAGAAGCAGAGCAAAGTCTCAAAATATTCTGTGGCTGGGGAGTCAGAGAGTCAGCCTCTCTCTGTGTGTGTGTGTGTGTGTGTGTGTGTGTGTGTGTGTGTGTGTGTGTGTGTGTGTGTGTGTGTGTGTGTGTGTGTGTCTTTGATGAGTTAGCTGTCTGCACTCAGAATCTTGAATTTGTTATATGAACTCGAGGCCAATGGCAGACGGATGAGGGAAGACCCTCTGTCATTGTCTATATCTGTTCCTGTCTAGCTTTGTCAGCACGATTCCTGGTCCCCTTTCTCTGCGTGTCTCTCTGTATTTTCTCTGGCACTTTTCCATGCCTCTCCCGCTGCCACTCAATGTCTGTGCCTCCACCACGTTGGCCTTTGTGTGCCACAAACTCTCTTGTGCCTTTATCTCTGTTATTCACAGCCCGTGTTGACCTTCTCCATTCTCTGTGGGAGACAAGTGCCCAAATCGCAATCCACCATCATTAGGCCTGTGGGTATACTTCACCTTCTCACACACTCTCTCTCACACTCACACACACACACACACACACACACACACACACACACACACACACACACACACACACACACACACCAGTCTACCTGCTGGTATGACATATTAACCATTCACACTATCCCTATAATTCCTAAATGAAACATTTACTTTCTCTCCCTGTGCGTAATTGTTTTCTTTCTGAAAGTCTGTGATAACATGGAATTGAGCAATTGTGTTTCATTGAATCACACTTTTATTGGAGCTCATGATAAATTAAAATTGCAATGTTGCCTCCCTGTCTTTCTCTCACTGAGCAACGCACCACAAATGAGAGGTGCGCAGAGCTTTACCATTTTCCTCCAGGTGTTTTCGGAGGATGTAGCTGCTCTCTGTTCCCTCGGAGGCGTAGTCCAGAGGAATGCTTCCGTTGACGTCCTGCAGCAGGACATTCACCCCAGTCTTCCACACGCAGAGCGGGAGAAAGCAGAGAAGACAGAAGAAAAAGAGTTTTAGCCGGGGCAATTCATCAGACTTGAAATCAACGATGAAGCTGGCACAATTATGGTGGCTTCCCTGAGGCGTATACCTGAGCAGAACCATGGAGACATTAACAGACAATACAGTGAATTAAAGAACTCATTAAATAACTGCCGGGGGGGGGGGGGGATTACCGGTACCTGGGTTCATCGGGGTGAAGCGTGAGATAACATGGAAGGCCTTCCCTCGGGCTCCTTTAATGACCGTTACTCTGACAGTGCAGTCGTTGGTCACAATATGGCTCCTCTTTGGAGGATCTCCACTGTACTTATTATTTGTGAAAATGGTGCTATGCTTCACCAGTAAAGCAGAAATGTGTACAAGCCATGCAAAATGTACTCGGGTGAACTTTCCTTCTGTCCATTTCATTTTTATCCTCCCCTCTTTGGGGTTGGGTACTAAAAGTAACACACATCCTTTCAAGAGGAAATTGTCAGCATCCAGACATAAATCGCTTCCTGTTGTTTGACTTAACCGTAAAAGACAAGCGGGTGTAACGATCGTGGCTGGACCAGGTCTGATAACGGGGACAGGGGACTCTAAGTGAGGATCCTTATTGAATATTTACAGCTAATAGAATTCTAACGGCCGAGTTGAAGTGCGGCAAAGAGATTTATGACCCGGTCCTTCGGTAGACAGAGGGGGAAGGGGTGGGGAAAGAGAAAAATGGGAGGAAAAGGGCTGAAAATGCGAGGAGGGAGCCGGCTGACAGAGCAACACAAGAACTGTTAACCTTAGCGCTCTGAAAACCCGAGCAGCAAGACCACAAGGACACGGAGCCATCAGTGCAGCCTTGCAGTTATTAATTGATTCATAAACAGACAAAGTATTTTTTTTTTTTCAATAATGAAAAATGTTTTGAAGATATTCAAAGAAAACGATTTTATTCAAGAAAGGCAGAGTAATTACAGTGCGATAAAGGCAGCACAACGCTGTCAAGTCCGGTTATCAGAGGACATGTTCTGGTGAGCGTTGCGGTTTCTGTGTGCGCCATCTGTGTCGTCTAGTGGGAGCTGTTTTTCACTCACTTACGAGGGTTAGTTAGGGTTTAACAAAGGGAATTAATTAACATTAATAACTATCAGCTGCTACTTGGTGACTATTCATGAGACAACAAGAAACCTTATCGCGACGTGAAGCACAGCTTGAAGAGCAAATCATGAGATGAGTGAGTCAGAGAGAGTGCATGTTATTATGCCCCTTCCGCCACACACACACACACACACACACACACACACACACACACGCACACGCACACGCACACACACGCACACTCCACCCCCCCATCCTTCCCTTACACTTTATTGTCAAACATGGACTACTCCATCAATATTCCTCAGATTTGTGCTTTGCACCCAAACGGTAATCATCTTCCTCATAAACCCGACAGTTTCACTCAGGGTGCCTCTGGTAACATGCGAGTGTGTGTGTGTGTGTGTGTGTGTGTGTGTGTGTGTGTGTGTGTGTGTGTGTGTGTGTGTGTGTTGCATAGTGGGGATTAAGGGGTGTGCTAACCCAGACAATTGACTTCAAGGTCCAGTAAAAGTCAATAGGGGTCTGGCTGGATGAGGTTAGATATATCTTGCTTTGTCAGGAGGCCACTCTCATCACCGCCTGCCTTCCCCCACAGCTGAGTTACAAAAGTCCAAGACCAGCAGACAGATTATGGCGAAGGAAGCATGCCGTGAGGACCATTAATCATGTGTCTGAGCTAACATGATAAGTGCTGACGGATATAAACGAGTCGGCGCTAGACGGCAGGCTGCGCAGGCTGCGAGGGTTTAACAAGTTGACTTCTGACCCCGACACGCTCCCAAGCCACAATATGATGAATCCACCTCGGACATCCCGGAGATGGAAATCTGTTCACACTACGCTGTGCGTGGGTTATAATGGCAGTTGTTACATGCAGTGACTGCCACAGAATCAATAACAACTAGCAGACATGCACTGAAAGCTTTCCCATGGGGCAGTCACACTGCCTGTCACATTAGTCACAGCCCGGCGGATTTCATCCAAAGCATGGGGCCCCGGACACCATTGCTTTTCTTTAAAAGGCTCATTTACATGAGCATGATATGGGACCTTTGGATATCTTTGATTTGTGTTTGGGGTTTCTACAAGAACATGTTTACAAACTGATAATTGCCAAGTATTGAATTCTAATCTGAATGGCTTGTTGAATTACAGGTTTTCTGATCCAGGCAGCCCACAACAAAATGACTAGGGTGTCTTATTTCACAGTTTGTGGGACTCCAGATACCCAAATGTATGTGCACAAGCACTGACAACGTGAGTTTGTCATGATATGTCTCCTTTAGATCTATACCGTTGTGTTTGGAGTTAAATTATTTGAATCTCCTATCTAGTTTAAGTCAGATGTGTACAAAGTTTAACATATTTTTGGAAATTTTTCCCAAAAAATGCAATCCAGTGACAATGAGCCACTTGATTATCAAAAAGCTGCGACAAAGAAATGTACGAGAGGCAACCGAGCAATTATTATTCTTAACTGATTGCATACAACATCTGCTCAGCTGTGATCCGCCGTGCTGCAGTGATGTGTTGTGTTGTAAACAGCAGAGGCGGCTGGAAAGAAACTGTAATCATCACACTTCTGAATCCTCGAAAGCATTTCTGTCTGTTCATTGTGTTGACCATCATGCAGATACTAACGCTGTGATAGGACAACGTACTGCATTGTTGACCACTCTTCATTCCAACATTAAATATTTACTCACATTGGCATCACAATCTATAAATAGGAGATTTAGTTAAACCTATAACCAGGAGTTTGTTCACAAGTTCTGCATTTGAAAATGTAAATTGTTTCAAGCAGATTATAGAGCATGGGAGCGTGCAACAGTTGTTTAGAAGAGGGAGGTTTATATTATCAACCGAAAATCCACAGAAATCCAACTGGTGTGAAAAGCAGCCGGGGGGCTTGCTGTTTATCGCTCCACTTCAAAGGACTCAGAGTTCAGAAGTTTTGAATTCATCATTTACAAGCACCGAAAGTGGGTCACTTCTACAACTGTAACCCTGTTTTGAACTGTAAGATGAGAAATGACATTTTGGGACAGAACCTGTCTCCCAGGGACCAAAGGATTGCATTGCTACATCTTCCCCGGCGTAAGTTTAGACACAGAAAGCGAGTGTTTCACAAGGAACTACGGTATGGAAAAGAAGAAAAAGGAAGAAGAACAATACTAAAAAAAAAATCTGTTGAAGTGCATCGGTGGTAAACAGTTTAAGACGACAAACTCAGTTTTTTATGTCGTTCAAGAGTCCATATACTTTCAACACTGTGCACTTTCTCTCAAGGAGACAATGAAGCAAAATTGGGGCAAGTATGCAATTAAGTCTAACCACTTAGCAAATCTTTTCAGTTCAGAGTTTCATGAGGAACCAAATTAGGAAGACATAATTGAGCCACTATAAGAAGTTACATTTGATAAGTATCTTGTGGGTTGTAGCTGAATCCCAAAGATGTGACACATGGAGATCAAGAGCCTCTCTTAAGGCTTCCTGACGCATGTGTATGAGCCTAGGCTAACTACACTGGACTGTGTTGAAATCTATATTAGAGACAATCCACTGTACCTCTAAACTGACAGTTAATCCTGTCAGAGTCTCAGTGACCAACATTAACCACAGCTGGAGCTAGGAATAGCTTAGGAGTGTATTTGGGAATGGGTTGGGGAATCAGACAGTTTAGAAATGGCTTACTGCTTCTCCTGCTGTTTGGAGGCAGGAGATAAGAGCGTAAACATGACTGCCAATCCGGACACAGAGCAACAATCCCCCCCCCTCCTTTCCCCCCACAAGACAAGCGTACCATCTCTGTCAGCGAAACATTTCTGCTTCTCAATGAAGGAACCGGAGACAGGAAATCAAGGACAGAAGCAGAGGACGAGGGGAGGACGCCATAGATTAGTACATATTAGCGGCCCTATTCCTTCCTGTGCCAATCAAAGATAAAGCTGCCAGTCAAGACCACTGTTCCACTTCTCATTAAAATGTAAACTCGTTATATTCGGAGGGAAGATCTCCCACTTAAAGCTCTGATAAGGCTGCAGCTCGCAGTGGAGCAGAATGACTGGGCCCTGGCAGGGCCTGTGGTAGAGGAGACGGGTGTCAAAATGAATGAATAGAAGAAAAGGGGGGAGTGCATCTCTATCTGAAATGTGGCTTGACTGAAGCTTTTTTCACCCTTAGACAGGAACAGCATTGGGCTTTCCTGCTGATTACACCAGTGAAAAAAAACCCAAGTGCTGATTTTACCCTAAGGAAAATTATTACATTTCAAGTATCCTCTCTGACTTGGCTAGCCTCCTCACAACCACATATTGTCACAATCACAAAAGCATCCACAGAGGCATATTCAGTGAAATAAATTAGTGCTTACTATCATAGGACTTTGAAGCCGTGTAAACTTGGTGTAAACTGGAATAATTTCTAACTTGTCACAGCGTTGAGAGTGATTTTTAGAATTTCTTGGAATCTTTCTTTCTTTAACCTCTGCTCCCTTCAGTTCTGTGGAAAAATGACCTCATTTAGTAGAAACTGGTTGTGTCTTGGTAGTGAATGGGAGACATTTAGTTACTGCCTTCCAGGGAGCAGTATCAAATCTCTCTCTCTATCCTCTCTCATGCATCGCCTATCATGAAAGCATAACTCACTGCATGAATTGCATTTGGCGTATCCATATCGCACCATGCTCTACAAACTAGGCAGCCGGCATGAATCTTTGCTTCGAGGGAATTTAAATGCATGCAAATATGCAAACACGCAACATACACATGAACCACCAGTCACTACAGGCTGACAGTTTTCTCGTTGCACATCCTTCGCCTGGCAGCTCTTCAAACGTATCCATTCCTCTCAGGAAACGCATCTTTCCTGCCCCACACACAGACAGCAATCACTCAGGACCCAATCAGCAGAACCAGGCTGTACTGGATTGTATGGAGCTCCAGACTGCAACTTCCGTGGGTCCAATCAACACCAGCAGAACAGCCCACTGAGTGACCGGGCTGGATCCGCATGCCCTCCCCTGCAGCTGGCCCTGCTCTCGTTATGGACCTAATCAGTACAACCACAGCTCTTGTCGAGACCGACCCGACAAGAGCGGGGGAAACATCCTCCACAGAGCGGGCTCTCTCTTTGATATCATGCTAATGCCAAAATTCTAAATATTGTCATTTTCAATGATTCAGCCGGGTTTCATGAGAGAAATGGCAAGCTGTGTTTCAGACCCTCTTTAATCCAAAACCTCTCGTGAATGCAAAACGCTCCACTTGGACAGAAGATTCTGGATGACTAATGTGAATACAGCCACTGGTCCAAAGCTGATTTGAAACACGGAGTTAGTACGCCGACCCATTCCAAAACACTAATCTAATTTGTAGTTGACACGCTTGGAATTGCAAGGATCAACAAGAAAAATGACTGAATCACAAATTGTGTGTCCATGCATGTGTGAATGTGTGTATATTTAAGTCATTCCCCCACAAATGTACCACAGGTTCATGTTTGAATGTGTGTTTCTTACCAGCAGCAGCAGCAGCACCACGTCTGCATGGTCACACACACACGCTACATGCAGGGCCGTCCACAGGTCTTCGTCCTGTAGGTTGACATTCAGGCCCCGTTCGATTAGAAGCTCCGCCGCGAACACATTGTCATGGCGAGCACACTGCAGAATGCAAGAACAGTAGATGTCCTTATTAGATGTTTTTTAGAAATGTATATTTCCTGAAGCATCGCTAACTATAAACAGCACACATGAGTGGTTGAGGGCGTACTAATTAATATATGTGAAAAGGGTATTGTACAACAATATTGACAATTACATAGGCCTACGTGCATGGGCCAAAATGATAAATGAAAAAATAAAAAAAAGCTATTGGGACTCTATCACGTTAGAGGACATCTCCGGGTTTTTGCTGCAACATTTTGTTAATGAATTGACATTTTAAAGTTTTACTTTTTGCACTTCTCATCAACTGGGGAGAGAGAATGCTTCAGAATGTATTGGGGTACTGCAGGTACAAGTGTCTAAATCTAAATTCAATTCAATGTAGCTGTAACATCACCAGAAATTTCAAGTAATACTTTGCAGATTATGATTTTAGAGCTTCTTCTTAGATACTTCTCCTTAAGTACAATTTTTGGGCAAATTAATCTTTAAATTAAATCAAAATATTATCTACCTTTGCATAGTATTAGTGTGAGTGTATGTACTTGTATTAATCAAGCTGTGAGCACAAAAGCCATTCATAAAAAAAAAAGATAATAACAATTTAAGTGAAGGTTAAGATTTCATTTTTGGTTACCATTTGGCTTATATTTAGGTAAGGGCTAGGAATGTAGCCGGTATGGTTGAATTTGGGGTTGACTCCAAGAAATGAATGTAAGTCAGTTTAATGTCTCTCATAATAGTTGTATAACACTGTGTGTCTTACCAGGTGTAGCAAGGATCCCCCAGAAGAAATGGGAGTGTTTTGGTCTGCTCCCTCCTTCAGGAGCCGCAGCACTGCAACACAACAAACATCCATAATGTTAACACCTGCTGGATGTGAAGACAGACGGGGTGCTTGGGGCGTATAGTGAAGCCGTATAAACACACTGATCTGTGCCAGTCACTATCAAAACCGATGCCTGTCCTTGGCATGTCGGCGTGGATCAGTGTTAAGGTTGTGTGTGTGCGTGTGTGTGCGTGTGTTGTAGCTCCTTGTTGCAGCAGCGGGTCAGAACGCCACATATCGCCACAACGTCACATGCTGTGAGCTCCAGTGAGCCGCACAACCCACTCACACGCTGACACAGGTCGACTGAAGACGACACAAACCACTACGAACAAGTTCACGCACTCAGCCATGAGCGCATGAGATGTCTAAAACAGGTTGCAGTGATTTTACTGTACCGCTCATATATTATTTATTCAACATGTACCCAAAATGAATGAGGCCCCGGTAGACGAGAGCGAGAGAGAGCGTGACAGATGAATAGGGCAGGATGGACAAACAAGAGAGCGAGGCGGAGCGCTGTAGTTTGGACATTTTCACTGACACTGACAGCAATAGATGGATACTGACTAAACCCTGGAAGAACTTCTCACGCACGCACGCACGCACACACACACACACACACACACACACACACACACACACACACACACACACACACACACACACACACACACACACACACACACACACACAAAAGACTGGAGTCTTTGAGCAAAGCAAATAGCTCTGAGGACAGTAACCATGGTAATTAAAACAGTAATAATTCTAGCTAATGAAACCAGCTGATGACCCCCATGAGGTCTTTTCACTTAAAGGGTCATTATGAAGACAGGCATGCTTAAATAACCTCATCCAACCCTGCACACACAGCCCCCCCCCCCCCCCCCCCCCCCCCCACACACACACACACACACACACACACACACACACACACACACACACACACACACACACACACACACACACACACACACACACACACACACACACACACACACACACACCATGTTTTAAAGCCACACACCAGAGTTTTAATACTCTGAACACACTACCACTGATAATAAACATGTTGAAGATCACTCATCTGTTGCCATAATGTATTGTATACAGAGGGTAACAATAACTGGAGCTCATATATAACAGTATACAATGCAATACAACAAAATCACAATATGGCCTCAAAAGAACAGCATAGATTTCAACAAACACACACACTTTGAAACAGTCTAAATTATTAAAATATATGGCTAGTTAACCTGCATAAACAAGCTACAGCTGTTATACACTATATACCAAACGTCACTCTGATCCTTTGAATGTTTAATCACTGTTGCAAGCTTGAGCGTAATATGGTTTCTTAGGTACATCTGGGTAAAACTAATGAAGTCTCATAGAGAGCAGCTCTGCAAGAAATCTTTGTTGTTTGTTTTTGTTGAAACCGTCTTGAAGGTGCTGTTTAAACATTATGATTCAACAGCACCGCAAACTACAGCCTATAAAATGCGTATGTATTTGTATATTGGTTTCCCTGCATCGTATGTATATTTCATACACTCTGATAACCGTGTTCGGTGTGCATACAGTCATCTATGCCCCAATATCTATGCACTTAAAGTATATAATACTGCTAAGGCTGATTCTGTTTGTTTTCATTATATCATTATTTATTCATTATGTAAGTGAATTATTTATTCTTCTAAGAAATTTAAAAAAGAATTGCTCCTCATCATCAACATGTGGCCTCAGATAGCTTATGTTGAGAAATGAACCAATCAATAGATGTTCAAAATACCACTTATCTGCAAATGGCATAAAATACTTGTTAATTAGGAGGACAAATATTTGCTGGTTTAAGTTTTCCAAATGTGAGTTTGTAGTACATTTGGGGTTTAAACTTTTGGTCAGACAAAACAAGAAGATTTTCATCATCATCTTAATGTTTCACTATTGTCTGACATTTTATCAGCTAAACAATGAAGTAATGACAAAAACTTAATTTAAATCTATAATATAAATAATTGTGAGCGTGTTGCAATCCCATGAATTTTGTCTGCAAAAATATTTAATTTGACTAAGATATGAATGAAGGAAAGCTGTAACCAGACAATGTTTAGTGAGAAATTCACATTTATCAATATTGTCATCGGTTCCTTCTCTGTTTGTTGACTAATCAGTGCATTGACTAATCATTTGGAAAGCACATGCCGACATTCCAAACACATACTGTGCACAGACATTTCCCCACTCTTCTAAAGGCCTTCAGTGCTTAACGGCCTTTAAATGGTTGATGAGAAACAAACTGGGCAACCTTTCAGTCAATCAGCACAATTACCTCCTGTCTCCTCAATATACTGTTGGTGCTCAGACTGTAAACCACCAATTAAGGCTCATCTAGCACTGAGGTCTTTACCAGGGAATAGATAATGATCTTTCCTTCCTGTCCATCAAACAGTATATCATAGGGCTGCTTATTTTTTTAAACGGTATCTCATAATTAGAATTTTCACAAAAATAAACTATTGATGAGTGCAAGTGGTCAGGAAAAGTCTCTCGACTGTAAAATTTCCCGTCTGTTAGAACCGGTCAATGTGCTTATAGTGTATGTCCACTATGTCTGTTTGTGGCCAGTGGAAGAGATGGGAGGACAAAATCCACACTCCTGAGATTTTAACCAGGCCACATGTCAAGTAGCAGGTCGGTACCAAGATGGATACAAATGGCTCCCTTGTCTTCAAGCTCTAAAGCGGCTGAAAATGATAACCACTCTGACAAATACGTGGCATTTCTACAGTTAAAAATATGTTATGAGATCGTACAGTTTTATATCATTCAGTGATAAACTAGAAAATGTAGTATTATCCAAGAACGTAGATGAGGAATACTGTCTAACAAGGAGCAGCAGAGTGCATTTAGGAGGCGTTGCAGGTTTACAGTAAAGAATGTTCGTCTCTGTTTTGAGCACCAGCCGTCATAGAGATGTTTATCTTTAGAACAGCTACAACAGTCATTTTCTCTCTATGCTAAATCTTTATCTGCCAATTAGTGTTTGATTGTGCACTGAGTTCAGGCTTTGGTCTTGGTAGTGTGTGTGTGTGTGTGTGTGTGTGTGTGTGTGTGTGTGTGTGTGTGTGTGTGTGTGTGTGTGTGTGTGTGTGTGTGTGTGGTGTGTGTATTACCCTCAATCAGGAGGCTACTGATAGAGGAATGGGGAGTGGGCGCGAAGCAAAGTCGGTTGTCATTTTGTGGAACATTGCAAAACAGCTGTTCAAGACGTATGTGGAGTTTCCATGGCGACCAGATAGGAACTGGTAGCAGAGTGGAAAAGAGAGAGGAAGAGAGGATGAGAGAGACAAACCTATATACGATAAGGATTGATCCGCATGTGACATTCTACAGCCAACCTACAGCTCAAAACAAAGAGTGAATTAGTAGTTTTAAGATTCCCGACTACTCACCTGCTCACCTCAAAATCTATGCTTGTGTATTGTAATACCTGAATATAGCTATTCTCTACTACACAAAGAATTGCAAAGTAAGTACACTTTCAGGTTCAGTTAAACAAATACATTTGCACTTCCCTCCCGAAAAGGGTTCTGCTAAGAAACAATATCACAAACCTCCACAGCAAGCCATGTCAGTGACGACCATATTATTCGTTGTTGAACTTGTTGAAGTAGATATTATGCACGTAGCGAATGAGCATGCTCCGTAGACACAGTAGATTAAATGTACATCTCTTCAGCCTCTCTTTTTGATTCTTCTTCATTTTACTGGACCGTGATATTTAGTGGTGTAGCGGAGCATTGTCTATCTTTGATCCGTACTGATCCCTCCTCACGGTTCAGAACGCACGTGAACCGCGGATTAATTACACAGTTTAACGTTAATCATCACAGTGTGAAATAAAGTTTTACTGACAATCGTTGTCCGCCGATATTCAGTAAATATGCGATCAAGACGTCGGTATTAATGTTTTTGTAGTTTTGTAGTAAACAATCAATCTGTGTTTGAACTGAGAGGACGGTGGCGGCATCGCTAACGGCTAATGAACGAAGGTTCCGTTCAGTTACATTATGATGCGTTCTGTTCAGTGAAAATGAGTATTGGGCGAAGAAAAATTATGACATTATCATGTTTCCATGTGTAATCTCTTAAAATGTAGTGTTGGTGAGATACGGTTAAATAAGGTTGTTTGAAGGAAATGTTTAGAGCATAAATAGATATTAGAGATGAATTCTGATCTGTTTACACTAGCTCTAAGCAGCTTATAATACATTATTAAAACTAATGACAAGATTTGTTTTGGTCCATAAAAATATAATCTTTCATTTTTTAATCATTTGAATTGTGTGTTTTTATGAAGAAAAATACCACTATAAAATACTATAACAAAGTAAAAGGATAAGAATACGACAGAATTTTACACAGACTTCAGAACGGTTTAAATGATTTTTGGAACGTTGAAACAAAAATAATATTCTGGAACTTGTAGACCAGCTGCTATAATCACACAGCAAAGGGATCCGTTTCTGCCAACATGGATCATCAATGATCCGCAATTAGTATCGGCAGCAAAAAACATGATCAGGGATCTCTAAAAGTATTGCTCCTCTTTTTCTTTTGTTCTGATCCGATCTGTGATCCGATCTGTGAGTTGTGTGATCCGTTGCACCACTAGTGATATTCCATGAATTCAATAAAATCCTTGTAATGAATCCTCCACTATATGCAATTTTCTTCATCTAGCGACCAGACACATTCGTCCCATCTACAGCATCACTCCTTGGCAGCCCCATATGAGATTCTGTTGGAATCCCTCACCCTTACCAATGCTCATGTCTCTCTGGCCCTTAATCACACAGTCATAGCCACAAGGAGAGGCACCGTCTCACCTCACTGCCCTACCTTTCTGAAATGAGCTTTGACATTTTTCCAAGGTTTCGATCCTGATGAAAAAAGGCACCGGTACAGTTTTCCAATAATGCTCAACTCTAAATGTAGATTATCTCATGGTGAGTTCTATAAAATGGAACGGGCATCTCTTGCCCACTTGTTCAGAAATGAGACCATTTTATGAAATGCATGTGCTAAAAGTCTGAAACAATGCCACACACTTACAGCATATACACCAGCCTGAAGTATTCCAAGGACTAATCTGCTTTCAGGAATAATAACTCACAACATTGTGTAAACAGCCTCCATGACTAACATCACAAAGTACTTTTATTTTTCGTGCTCTCTGTAACACTGATAGGTTTTCAATGTAGCAAGTCCCAGGGACCCACCGGTGCTCCTTTGAGTAGGTCCACAAAAAAATCTGTGTTTTTGGACAAATTTAACTTAAAGCGAGATATATGCGGTAAGATTATGGCGGTTGCTGGTTGTTGTTTTTTAGACAGCAAGGTTTTTTTTTTTTTTTTTTTTCAACACAGATGTGTTGTTCACAATCCCCTGGAAGCACCCATAGTAAAATGTTAATACATCAGACGCGGGATGCGTACTCAGCACCGTCTCGTTCATCTTTTTCCCTCTCATACAGAAAAAGGTGCACTGATGAGTCATCAAGTGAACCAAAAGAATTAATTTTAGAAGCCGAGCTAAACCGCACTGCAAGTGAAAAGTTTCAATATGCTGCCTGATGACGCAGTTAACATTATAGGGATCCCTGCTGTATCAGAGAGTCTTATGGTTTAAATTGGAGATATCATGACATCTTTCTCTACCACCTCTGTGGGCCTAGGCCCCGTTCTGTCAAAAACACGACAGGTGTTTGGCATGCCTTTAATCCCAGCATGCTAAATATGAATGTATTCCTGTAACATCCATATTCACCTATTTCCCCCATCTCTCCTCTTCCCCGTCTGGCTAAGGTGCCGTCCTGAGTATGTTCAGAGGATATCATTTCCTTTGATAGACGCACAACATAACAAAACATCAATCTCTGATCATTTAAACATTGATCCAGGGTAACTACTGAGGACTAAGGAGCAATATAAGCACCAGTGTCACCTTGTCGCAGAATTTTTCTGAATTAGGAGGTATTTAGGGGCTCATTTCAACAGGAAAAATTCCGGTTTTAACTACCAGTAAACATGCTGCTCTGTTTGTTAAGAAGCTTTGCTGCACCAATCTGGAGGCAGGCAGCGATCCACACATATGGCTGAACATTGTATAACACCACACGGTGCAAATATTTTTCCTTTTTTGAGCAATGTAATGATTCAGGTTTATGAATTGTGTCTAAAGCAGTGCTCCAGAACAGACTGAAAGCTATTAGCTATAAACTATTACCTCTGCTTGCTTCACTTCCTCACTATGGAGAACTGATTGGAGCCTGTGAGTCCCTGCGAGATGGATCTATACACACTGATCAATAGTGGTAGTTCTGACGGACGCTCTCGAGTGTGACACGCATGCACACTACATGACTTCACAGCATTAAAGCATTGTAACACTGAAACAAAACAAGTACAGCAATGTCAGACGACATTCTCTGAAATGTGATGCAATACTAGAGCAGACGTGGCTTAATAGATGAGGTCTCAATGTTTAGCAATGGACAGTTTTTACCAGATGGGTTTTCAAACCATGCATGTGGCATCACAAGCACTTCCAAGACGATGTGATGCAACAGGCCACTTTCGACTTTACGTCATCTCAGACTTACCTGAATCACCTTTCTTATTAAGCGTTTACAAATGATTTACATCAACTTTGAACATTTATCACAATGTGTTTGGCCAGGAACCGTCAGCTCAGTAAAGAACCAAATGATCATATTTAACATCTATATTCTGTAGAAAGGAGAGGTCATAATAGAAATAGATTGTCGGTTTCGTGGCTACAAAGTAACAGCTGCTGCCGTTCCACATGTGTCTTGTTTTGATGAAGTTTAGAGATTGGTTTGGGAAAAGCAATTTCACCAAATGTCAAAATGCAAGTGAGCCAGATGTTTGCATATGACAGATAGGAATGGGGAGGAAATATAGTATGCTCCTATCTAATATATATGGCTGTGTGCTCTTGGTAGTTTTTTCACCTTAAGCCTACAATATCCTCCCGAACCAATTTTTCATTTTCCCACCATGTTCAACTTGTCCTTTGTTCTCCACCCCGCTTCTCTTTACCTCATTCTCCTTCATCTTATTTTCTGTACACTACAACTGATAAGAAAATAAAACCTTGTATGGCTGTATGTGTCTGATATCTCTGATTAACTGGCTGCCTTGCCAGCAGACTGAGTTTCTACTCTATCTGTGAATCTAATTCTCAAGCTCACTCACTGAAAACAGGTTTTAATTAGGACATAACAAGCGTTCACTAATTCCCTTATTCCATTTCCCTCTCGGCCTCTTTGGCTAATCTTTTCTCTGGGTCTTTTGCACACTCACAAGTTCTTAAAAACAATGATGAGTCGCCCAAACGTCTTTCCGTCCATTAATCATCAACAACTGGGGGAAAACGGTTTTGAAGATTGAAAACTAATCAAGTTGGCATGTGCACAGTTTGTTCATGATAACATATACATGTATGAGGAAACAACTTATATCATAAAGAGGAAATCAGCCCTCACATATGTCGTTTAATATTTCTGTTGTGGTCTGCTTTCCAGGCAACGCACTCATTGTCAATGAGTCAAATGCAAATCTTTTATTCTTTTACCCCGACCCACCAGATTAACCCCTGGGCTCTCATTGCAACGAGTGTGTGTACACAATCCATCCTTATTAAAAATACCTCTGTAGTAAGGGGAAAAGATCCAGCACTGCTCACACATTACTCCAAGCCTGAGGCAAATCCTATCACTCCATACAGAAGGAAAAGAGAGCTAACTTAAGCAGCAACGGTGAGAAAACCTATAAGCACTCCGCTAACCAGGACCAGTGAGGAAAGCTCGAGAACCATTGTCAAGATGTAGAAAGTGCTGATCCTGAACTAAATGTTACGTCAAGGTGGTTTGAAGCCATCTCTTGACTCAAGGAGTCTGTTAGAAATGAATTTGTCACTGTCAGCAGGTCTTCCCATACCAACGCAACAGTAGCCTGGTACCAGTTCACTGCCATGGCGGCACCTGGTTGGTAGGTAGGCATTAGGCAGAACGGCAGATCTGATTCATGCCAAGCCAACGCACCCTGGTTTCAGTCTGGCTGTTGCACCGGCACACCAGCTGCTCCCACAGACCCCAGCTGAACCTCATAGGCAGCCAGAGAGCAGAGATTAACACATTGACCCGCAGAGGCTGCTGCTAGGAATGACACAGATACACCCGGACAGCTGGGTAAATGACTGGCAAATGACTGGCATAGCCGAAAAGAAAGACGGTGAGGTTGGATAAAGAAAGTCTATGTGCTTAAGAGTAAAGTGTGAGGACCTGTTGAATCTTATGAGTTCATTGACCATTTCATCTTACTCCAGCGCGTCTTTACTGGAAGACAAGCAGTCTGCAGTCCTGCTTAGAGCCGAGGCCCGAGAGGAGATAGGAATTACTGCGTACCTGAGGACAGCTCTCAAGACTCCTTTTGCACTGTTAACATTTACAGGATGAGTAAATGCATTTTGACTGTTGTTATCTTCAATGTCATCTTTTTATAAAAGACAAAATCATTCAAGCACACAGAGAATAAGCGAGCTCCCATTTGTTTGAAACAAATAGCTGAATGGTTGAAACAATGCCCAGTACTCATTGTCACCGGGCTAATATTTTAACATGCTAATATTGGTTTTGATGCATTACTTTGTGTAACAAATCTGAAAATACACAGAAAACCATAAACCAGCCAGGTCCAAATAGTGGCTCTCTACAGTGGACATTATCATCTCAGCTAAGGTATTTTTGTCCTTGAGAGCAGTTAGTATCAGGATAAAAGCTTCACTGTGTTCTCCTCAGTCGAGTGGACAGCGTCCAGCAGAACAAAGTGTGTGACCTGCAGTCAGAAGCTCTGTGTGTGTGTGTGTGTGTGTGTGTGTGTGTGTGTGTGTGTGTGTGTGTGTGTGTGTGTGTGTGTGTGTGTGTGTGTGTGTACTGCAAACACATCCACACACACTACTACCATTTCACTTAACCATACGCCCTCATTCGCGCACCCACCTTCTTTGTCGTCACGGCGAACGATGGCATCCTGTATGACGTCGGCGAGGCTGAAGCGGACGCGGTGTTTCTTGCGGTGGGTGGGCGGTGCTCGAACTTTGATTCCACCTTGCTGGCGCTGAAGGCTCTTTTCCCTCTCGTAGTACGCCCTTATTTGGTCACAGCGCATCCTTCTGACCAGCCGCTGGCGCTGGCCAATGGGGAGAGACTCCAGCAGACACTGGTCTATCTCCATGTTCTGACGGAAGACATTACATAGCTGGAAACAACCTAAAGAGCAAAAGAGAAATCAGTGAAAACACTGCAGCCCAGAGCATTTACTCACTTTACACTTTGATACTGAGTGAGTGAGACAGCACCAAAGTGATAAAACATACTGACGCTGTCACTTTCATCTCCAGGCACAGCTGCGTTTAACTGTTTTGGGTGCATGCACGTATGCTTGCATGTCTGTCTGCAGTTGTGTGTGGGCAGGCATTTAGTATATTTACTGTAAAGGATAGAGGCTGTCTGTTCAGCCTCAGGGTGAGTTGAGAGAAGCATCACAGCATTTTGTGTGTCGTCTCTCCTGTCGCAGTGATTCTCCTGACTCCGCATAATGTCTCTGCCTCTCGGTGAAACTTAGCCAAACAGATCTCATCCCAGGCAGCTGCTAAACCTATTATGGTCTGCTTGGATGACTGGGACGCACAGCGCTTGAGCAGTAGGTGGGCTCAGAAAGAGTTTCACTGAGGCTGCATATCACTTACTTTGTTTTTTATTTTCCTTTTCGTAGGTACTGCAGCTGCCCGTATGTAGCTAATATTTCTCATAACATTGAGAATTGAACTCTGACCCTCTTGCTTACATATCTGATAAATGTGATATCTGTAAATGAGAAGATTGTGGATCACAATAGCCAGAAAAGCATGCTGGCTTGCATTTTTGCAAAATTCCATAGGACATCCTATATTGTATAGAATAATATATTATATATGTATCAGTTGGACATCTTGGTGTTTTTTGACAAACTGCCTTTGACATACTAAATTGGGACATACTAAATATTGTGTAATAGAGTAAAAATCGAGAGACAAGCATACAAAAGAAAAACATATTACATAAGGTAGGTTTTAAGTAAAAGTATGTGCATCAATCTGGCATTTAAAGCGCTGATGATTTGACAAAATCAGGTCACAGCCACCCCGGAGGACAAGCAAAATATGAGGAGGAGGATGTCTTTGCAGAAATATTGTGTTTTTCTCTCTGACTCACCAACTCATCCCTCTTTGGCCCATGCTGTCTCTATATCTCATTTCCTTCTTTAATCAAGCTCAACTTTGTTTCTCTGTGTCTTTTGGGCCCATTGTATTTTAAGTGTCCCCCTTGGAGTATCTTTGTCTCTCCATTGACCACCAGAGGTTCTCTGTACCTCTATTTCGTATCTGTAGGGTGACGGAGCACACATCAGTCTGCTCGTCAAGTGGAAAGTACTGTTAGTGGGACACCTTTGAAGAACTACATGTTGTCTGTCTGTCGTTGGAGGACTGTGGCTACATTGTGTCTACTTTACACAATAAACTGCCGTTTCTTCTCTTAAGGGGCTGAGGTGTGTTTGGACTAGATCTCTATCGGGCAGAGACAAAGCCGTCCAGGCAGACAACAAATGGAGGCACAGCCTGCCCCCTCCACTCTGGTTTGCCACACATACGCACACACAAATACACACACTTCCCGCACAATACACCAGTGCCATCTGCTCTGGTTAGACTTGCAAAAAAGGTTCTTTTGTGTTCAGGTTCCAGACAAGTGGGGGGTCATTAATGTACTGTTTGTGCCAGGTGTCTGCTTCAACTGTATTTCATTTTGGTGACTTGCCTTGCACATTGAGCAGACACACACAAACAAACACAAAAATACACTCAACCTACTGCCTTTTCCGATATCATACCACTCCATCTCTCCACAGTCCAGCTTGCTCAGTCATTGCCTCCTTTTCTCTCCCTCTGCTCACCCTTCCTACTTTGATAGGAGACTTGCAGCGGTAGCTGTGGTGTGTGTTCAGTCTGCGTCCACAATGCACACCTATAAAATTGGGTGCACTGATATATGTTGCCCTGCTCTATTGTATGCTGACAAATAGCTCATTGTGGCGCTACAGTACAGAGGATGGAGAGCAGGGCTCCTGGAGGTTTAGGCTATATTTACGTGCACTCGTATGCATAAACCACACTAGCTCTGTCTGCTTTACACCACACAATGTAGATGTGGTGAACTGTATGTCTCCATCACTGCCTTGACTTTGTGACTGTCATCTCTTGCTTGGCCATCTCCTTCACACTCTTTGTCAACCTCATACATCATCTACTGTACAGGCATTCAAGGCTACAGTCACATCAAAGCCCCATAAACTCTCTGCACAAAACGTGGCACATAGATACAGACAAGACTCACTCACAAGGCATATACAGTGTGTAGTGGAGGGAAAGCCATTAAATTACAAAAATATATTTTCAAGAACAACTTAACACCCTAGCGTAAAACAACATTTTGTTAGTAAATTAACTTAATGATACAAATGCACTTATCTTAATAAATAATTATCTATGCACAGTGTGCTGACTTTAACGGCACAGCAGTTCACACGTGGCACTAAATGTTGTGATGAAAAACTCTGTTCCTCATGCAGTGTGTTGCTACGCAATGTGACTGAATTTGTTGTTACAATACATCATTCCTAGGAGGGAGCATTTCGATGTCTTCCGTTTTTAGATGAACACATCAAATATGGCCAGTACTGACAGCAAAGATCAATAATAATTTGCCCTCAGTCAACGAATACTTGAATTTCCATTTTTCAAATGAAAACCGTATCTAATATCCCATCAACCGAAAAGACAGATCATTCCTACTTAATTTCAACATTTGGAAAACAAACTATGCTATGATGAATGGCTCTGAACAGACTGATGAAATGTGAATGAGAGAGGGAAAGGACAGAAGAGCCACAGTAAGTCTAATGTGAAACAGGGCTGAATAAACCTGAGAGAGAGAGAGAGAGAGAGAGAGAGAGAGAGAGAGAGAGAGAGAGAGAGAGAGAGAGATAAAAAGCAGAAGCTTTCTTCTCCTGCCATCCCATCACCGGGCCATCAGTTATTGATTCAATGTGGAACATCCCATGCAGGCTCCGGCTAATAACACAGACAGCACTGCAGGAGCTTGTAAATCAGAAAACAGCACACACACATGTGGGCAAACACAAACACACACACACACACACACACACACACACACACACACACACACACACACACACGCACTTCAAACTGCAGACACCATACATGTGCAGGATATAGATATATGTATGTAGAGATTTGGGGGCGAGACAGGTAGGGTTCTCAGAGTCAAAAAGGGACTTTATGGCAGCATGCATCACCTCTATGATAGATTTCACTGTTTTCTCCTCTTTCTCTGTCATCACCTGTCAAATATCAGCATCACTCTCCCTCATTCCTCTCTGAGTCTGCTCATCATTCTTCGTGCCACCCGGACACATTCTTCATATTTCATCCTCACCTCCTTTCCATTTCCCAATCCTGCCATTGCCTCCCCTCTCTGCAACACTCCTCTAAATCACCCTCAGTTTCTTCTCCATCTGTCCTTGTCTCTCTGCAATGACTCTCTCTCTCTCTGACTGTCACTGTGTTATGAATATGCCAGACGCTCATGGGATCTGCATCTGTGGGACTCTATTTCATCGTTCTTTCCCTCTGCCGGTACCTGCCGCATTCACCGGTCAACTTCACACATCTGCAGCGGCTCTCTGCAGCAACCTCGCGCACACACACACACACACACACACACACACACACACACACACACACACACACACACACACACACACACACACACACACACACAAAGTTTAGATTGTGCTGCTGCGACGGCAGCTGGCGATCAGAATTCTTGAGCACCTAAACTCACAGTATAGTCATGACACTGCATATATAATGAGTGCTGACACAACAGGCACACACCGATGGCCGAGGCACACACACACAAGTACACTTGAACACACGCGCACGCACGCGCGCACACACACACACACACACACACACACACACACACACACACACACACACACACACACACACACACACACACACACACACCGACAGGCACAGAAAGAGATGGTGAATGGCTACTTACAGCATTTGATGAAATGGTAGTGAGACATTTTCTGAATAAGTCAGACAGTCCGCCAGTCAGGTAGAAATGCTGGCAGGCAGGCAGAAAGGTAGGCGGGAAGTCAGTAAGTCAAGCAGGCAGACAGACAGTAGGCAGCTACAGGTTCCAGCAGAAAACTAATGCAGAGCTCGTAACCCGGCAGGATGCATTATTAATCTGGCTCCTTGCATGCTATCCAAACTCCGCTTCCCTGTCTGCATTATTCACCAGCAGCAAAGGCAGCAGAGGCAGCAGCAGCTCCGGTTGCAGCCCATGCAGCATCTACATGCGCTCAGACCCAGACTCACACGCACGCACGCACGCACACACACACTCACACACACACACTCACACAGACATTCACTCCCTCGATCAACCCGTCGGCAAGGGGAGCTGCGGTGTTTCTAGCTCTCCTCGCCCACAGCCAGATAACCACCGCACAGCGTCTTCCCAGCCATGGACCAACGCACGTGCTTCACTCGCGTCACTGACTGACAGCCGGCTCAGCCCGCCTCCCGCTCAACACACCCCCAATGACGCAATGCTCTTCACCTCCTTACACACCCCCGTTCCAGTCTCCTTCTATCTCTCACACACAGACACACACGCAGTGACTCATAAGGATGCACACCTCTTTGGAGTACCCTCTACCATCTCAGCCGAAAGGCAAGAAAAAGGAGGGGGTGGGATTAATTGTGTCTTCCTATACTAGATTTAAGAGAGAGGGATTAAGAGAGAGAGCAACGGAGGTCATTGGAGAAAACAGAAGGATAGAGATAAGATGGGAAATTGAGGGAATGCAGATACAGCAGGGGGAGCAAGAGAAAGAAAAATAAGCAAAAGACGGGGAGAGAGAGGGAGTGTTAAATTGATAGAAGAGAGAGAGAGAGAGAGAGAGAGAGAGAGAGAGAGAGAGAGAGAGAGAGAGAGAGAGAGAGAGAGAGAGAGAGAGAGAGAGAGAGAGAGAGAGAGAGAATTAGAAGCTGCTGCAGTGCGGCTTTTGGTGCGGTGACAGGTTAAGTGCTCATCAATGGCCTTAAATTGGCTACAAATTAACTACAGATAAGTACAGTTTACTAGAATGGTAGGGGCTGAGAGCAGTACATTGACACACACTCTCCATCATGCGTTTATCATGCTCCGACACACACATACACACACGCACTGACGCACCATACATTATGTGCTCGCAGCGTCAGTAGGGCAATCTTTTCGACTTTGTGCTTTAAGGCTGATTTGCATTTATGAATACCAAAGCTTTGCATCGGAAAGAGGATTTGCACGAGGAGGGTGAGAAGGTGAGGAGGAACGATAGAGGAGAAGAGAGGGGGGAAAAAAGCGGGAGAGAGAGAACTGCGGACAAAAGAGAAAAAGATAAAGTGAGATAGCAAGAAAGACTGCACACACCCACACACAATGTAGATGAGCGAAAAACAGCTTAATGAAGTGTGCAGTGTGTGACTAAAGCAAGATTGTGACACACATTTTAAAAATCTGTGTCACGGTGCTCTCTGCAGGTTATATAGCATGCTGCACATTCTGAGGGGGGGTTTGAGCGTTTATCTCCCATTGCTGTCAAACACGGGCATGTGGAGACGGGATGAAAGGATGTGAGAAGCAGGTGAGGTTTGTGAAGGTACTGAACGGAGACGGAGCGGCAGGAAAAAAAAAAAGAAGAGGAAGGCTGGGGTGTGTGTGTGTGTGTGTGTGTGTGTGTGTGTGTGTGTGTGTGTGTGTGTGTGTGTGTGTGTGTGTGTGTGTGTGTGTGTGTGTGTGTGTGTGTCAGACTGAAAGCTCGAGTAATTTCTGTCAAAGGAAATCAGGTCACCGAAGCAACTCGCTGCATCTTCAGAAAAACACTGCCGGAGCAACTTCTCCAACATCTACCTGAGTGAAGTGAGATGCCAGCTTTATGTGTGTGTGCATACAGAGCCTGAATGCTTGTAAAAACTGCCCCATACAGACTACTAAATAAGTAATTGCTAAACACCACTCGCAGTTTGCACACACACACACACACACACACACACACACACACACACACACACACACACACACACACACACACACACACCGAGGATAACTGACCACCCCGTTGACACTTTACCCGTGACATGCAGACCTCACAGCAGCGGATCAGACACGAGAATGTCGTGCTTTTTCATCCGAATGTCGCAAAGCATTCATGGCTGATGCAGATTCTGTGCCTGCAGCTACAGACATGTAACATGCTGCATCAGAGGAGCGACGACATGCTGGAACCTTGGGACAGAAGGTAACACAAGGTCTCAATATGAGACACACCGCTAGAGGGAAAGTCATCTCGGGTCGGGAACAGCGACAGGATAATGGGTTTTAGTCGCGTCCTAACATTTTCTACCTCTCTACAACTACATTTAGGTCAAGCACTTAAACAGCGAGGTACACAGAGAGCGCATGTACACGGAAGAAAATAGAGAGAAATAACAGAGGGAAGGGGTTCATTATAGAGGCCATTTAGAATAAATTTATTCCATTATCTAAACATGTGCAACAATATCTGTGCATGTTTCTTTAGTATCAGATGTAATGCTGTGATTGGTAGCTGGTAGATTGTGCCACAAACATCTTTATAACAGCTTTTGTCCCACAGGAGATGACAAGTTTCCTTCTGTTTAACACATTCTGCCATCAACACCCTCAGGTGTCAGTCAACACTACAACTGTGTTACCACTATGATTCCTTTGGTTACCGCCTTAGTGTGTGTGTGTGTGTGTGTGTGTGTGTGTGTGTGTGTGTGTGTGTGTGTGTGTGTGTGTGTGTGTGTGTGTGTGTGTGTGTGCTAGCATAAGAGCACTGATGCTGATAATGCGGGAGGCTTGATGCAGGCAATTTTCCCAATTATGGCAAAGCCAAAAGGCACTTGGAAAGTTTGCGGTGTGATGCATTATATATGAAAAAAGATCTCTTTGGATTAATTATTCATCGAATGTGATATATTTACACAAATAAATATTTATTTATTGTACCAGACAAATTATTGGCTGGAAATAGTGCATCTGCATCCACATACATAAACCTTTATGAGCAAGTAAGCATACTGCAGAAACAGTCTTGTAGTTCATTGGGACTTCAAGAATCTTATGATTGCAATATTTTGTTAATGAGGGACTGTCTCTCACTCACACACACACACACACACACACACACACACACACACACACACACACACACACACACACACACACACACACACACACACACACACACACACACACACACCAGTCTACCTGCTGGTATGACATATTAACCATTCACACTATCCCTATAATTCCTAAATGAAACATTTACTTTCTCTCCCTGTGCGTAATTGTTTTCTTTCTGAAAGTCTGTGATAACATGGAATTGAGCAATTGTGTTTCATTGAATCACACTTTTAATGTCCTCCACAAAAATGTGGAGGATGCAAACCATAAACACTCCTCAAATTAATCTAAAAGATAAAAACAATGAAAGAAAACAAATGAAAACTTGTAAAGAACATAATGTCATGGCTCTCTTGAGTTTCCAGTTATTTCTACAACTCTGATTTTTCTCTGATAGAGTGATTGGAACAGATACTTCTTTGTCACAAAAAACATTCATGAAGTTTGTTTCTTTCATGACTTTATTATGGGTTAACAGAAAAAGTGATCAAATCTGCTGGGTCAAAAATATACATACAGCAGTGCTAATATTTGGTTACATGTCCCTTGGCCATTTTCACTTCAATTAGGCGCTTTTGGTAGCCATCCACAAGCTTCTGGCAAGCTTCTCGTTGAATCTTTGACCACTCCTCTTGACAGAATTGGTGCAGTTCAGTTAAATTTGATGGCTTTCTGACATGGACTTGTTTCTTCAGCATTGTCCACATGTTCTCAATGGGATTTAAGTCAGGACTTTGGGAAGGCCATTCTAAAACCCTAATTCTAGACTGATTTAGCCATTCCATTACCACTTTTGATGTGTGTTTGGGGTCATTGTCCTGTTGGAACACCCAACTGCGCCCAAGACCCAACCTTCGGGCTGATGATTTTAGGTTATCCTGAAGAATTTGAAGGTAATCCTCCTTCTTCATTATCCCATTTACTCTCTGTAAAGCACCAGTTCCATTGGCAGCAAAACAGCCCCACAGCATAATACTACCACCACCGTGCTTGACGGTAGGCATGGTGTTCTTGGGGTTAAAGGCCTCACCTTTTCTCCTCCAAACATATTGCTGGGCATTGTGGCCAAACAGCTCGATTTTTGTTTCGTCTGACCACAGAACTTTCCTCCAGAAGGTCTTATCTTTGTCCATGTGATCAGCAGCAAACTTCAGTCGAGCCTTAAGGTGCCGCTTTTGGAGCGAGGGCTTCCTTCTTGCACGGCAGCCTCTCAGTCCATGGAGATGCAAAACACGCTTGACTGTGGACACTGACACCTGTGTTCCAGCAGCTTCTAATTCTTGGCAGATCTGCTTTTTGGTGGTTCTCGGTTGACTCTTCACCCTCCTGACCAATTTTCTCTCAGCAGCAGGTGATAGCTTGCGTTTTCTTCCTGATCGTGCTAGTGACAAAACAGTGCCATGCACTTTATACTTACAAACAATTGTTTGCACTGTTGCTCTTGGGACCTGCAGCTGCTTTGAAATGGCTCCAAGTGACTTTCCTGACTTGTTCAAGTCAATGATTCACTTTTTCAGATCCATGCTGAGCTCCTTTGACTTTCCCATTGTAGCGTTTGTGGGCGTTTGTATCCAATGAGCCCTATTTAAATGGCCTCAGAGAAGTCACCAGCTGTAGACACTCATAATCACTCACAAGAAGTTAAGAGGCCATGCTATGAAGCTCATTTCATTGACACAACTTTCTAAGTCACCAAAATTGCTAATTCATGTTGCTGTATGTATATTTTTGACCCAGCAGATTTTGTCACTTTTTCTGTTAACCCATAATAAAGTCATGAAAGAACCAAACTTCATGAATGTTTTTTGTGACAAAGAAGTATCTGTTCCAATCACTCTATCAGAGAAAAATCAGAGTTGTAGAAATAACTGGAAACTCAAGAGAGCCATGACATTATGTTCTTTACAAGTGTATGTAAACTTTTGACCACAACTGTACATATCCTGTATATATGTGTTTCTTTGTTTTCTATGAACAATCACAGTAATGATGTTAACAAATAAACCAGACAATGCACAGGAGATTTATGCAGTGCTATTAAGGCCATCTCCATCGCCTCCTTGTCTCTACCTTAACCCCTCTCCTCTGTACCCGCAAGGTCCAAGTAATTAGATTGTCCTGCGGCTACCTCCAGCAGCATTAACACCTAATTTGTTGATTTTAAGGGAACCTTATATTGTTTAATGTCATCCCCCACATGGCTCTCCTTTAAATACAGAGCGAATTTTATAATATGCTGTATAAAATCGTCTGCAGTACACAGTGCTGCGGTGGTAAAGCTGTGGTGACAGCTTGTGTTTTTGTCACTACATTGGGTTTTATTACATTGCCAATAACACGGTTGTTGTTTGTGTTAATTATGCTACTGACGAAACACTCTGAAATGGCCCATTGTTTATTTCTTTGTGTGAGATTTTATATTTTTTTGGGATTTAACTAACTGGAAATTGAACTGTAAAACATATTATCAGGCAGTGCACTGAATCATTACATCCCCGTAAGGTATGGTATCAAACTGATCGTTGAGAGTCGTCTCAGGCCAAATTGTATTTCACACCTGAGCTGAGTATTTTCAGACTTAAAAGACTCAAGGTATTATTACTATGGCTTCTCTCTTCTGTACACTTATTGTACACTTAACATATGTTAAAATATGTAAGTAGTAAATGTAACATATCCCTCATCCCTGCTCGGATGTTTAATCACATGAATCAAAAATGAATTACTAGAAAAGAAAAGAACTACAAATGCAGTTTTCTATTAGTGCCCACTGAGACCTCTGTGTGAAATCTATTAATAATCTGCGTATCACCCTTTACAATGGATTATATTGTAATCCAACCATTTATTCATCCGAAACAGCAGCTCAATCCAGGTTTAAACGGAAAAGCAGGGATCACTACTTAATATTCATAATACAAGTTAATAGCCTAGCAGCTATATTGGTCAAGTCCAGGGTGGATCGTTGCCTGCGAGGGGGAGATTTAAATGCTTCTCTGCATGATGCTGCAGAGCACTGTGAAACTGCACAGAATCAAATAGAGGTTTATGGACCTTGCTCAGGTCCATATGGATGTTAATTAAAGCGGCATTACGCAGTTTATGACCATTCGGGTGCAGACAATCTCACAAACAACTTACTGTATAGCCTTGACACAATATTAGTCTATGCAGTTCTTATGGATAACAACTGCCTACTGATGAATCCAGATAAAAGATAAAGCAACATTCACCTTACTGGAGTCTTTCCTCTCCAGCTACGGCTCAGCCCGTCACAGTGTTGAGTCACTACCACGAGCAGAACACATTTAAATGCATTAGTGGTAAAAACATGACGGACAAAAAGGGCTGACAGATGAAGGTAAGAATGACATCCATGTCAAAAAAAAAACAGCCCTCTGTACAAAAGAGATATTGTGCTTTTGCCGATGTGGCTCAAATGCAGACAGTTGTTAACAAGCCAAGTGTTGCTTTCAACAGCTTACGGGCATCGAGTGAACAGGCACGGCTGCAGAGTGACACAGTTCCTCCTCATAGATCTGATTTATGGGCCTGCCTGACACACGGCAGACGATGCTTGCTATATGTTTTAAATAGAAAGAACACGAACAATTTATACTTGTTAATCCTATTACTGCAAAGTGACACTAGGCTCAGTCTCAACGATATTTGCGCAGGCAGATATTGTCCAACAGTCACTAAGGGTTGGGAATTTAACTTCAAACCTTTTTTTGGCACCAACAGAAAAGTGAAGAAACCCAGTATCACATACCAAATTCAGACTGTATTCTATTTAGGCTACATTTTTGTATGGCTACTTATTATGTCATTAACATTTTAGTAGTTTGGCTTCTTTTTGTTAAATTTTAAAAATATATTTTATTGAAAAAAGAATGAATGAAAAAGTAAGGTTTTCGTATTGGCAATAGTATTGAGAGATATCAAACAATACACATCCCTAGCAGAAAGGACCATTGCAAATAAAATCTTAATAATATTTATATATACTTGTTTTTCTCAAGAGAAATAGTCATCCACCAGGTGCGACAAGATGGGAACTCTGCTTTGGGACAGCCTGCCCAGCACGCGTTCCAGACGTCATTCAGCTCCAGTCGTGTCATACATGTGGGCCCTTAGAGGAACAACACACACTCGCTGTCAGGCAGAGCAGCCTGCTAAATGCACACTGAAATGTGGCGAAAAGCTCCCTTAACTTCCTTTGTAATCATGTCACCTTTGAGGATTGTCATGGAAACTAACAATCAAAATAAAAGAGATGAACTCCCAAGATTCCCTAAAGCAAAACAAAAAAGAGGAAAACTTCTACAATTTCAGTTTAAGAGTCAACAGCTGGAAGATAGAAGAAGGTGAGGGGAGGACAGAGAGGCAACATCTGTAGCATCTTCCAGTCGGTAGATTGCTACAAATGGAGCACTGGAAGACTGATAGCTCATTATTGCTGCTGGCCAGAGGGAGAAAGAAAGGGACATGATGGAATCATGAGCAAGGGGGAGTACAGTGACAGACAAATGAAGCAAATTAGAATCAGAAAAAAGGCAGTGCGAGACAAAGGAGAGCTATAAGAATCAATAACTTATGAGCCAGTTTCTCTCTTCATGAATGACTTAATATATCTGCCTATAAATATGTTTCTCTCTCTAAATCACCTCCGCTCAACTCATCAACCCCACAGACCGGAGGAGAGTCTCTCTCGCTCTCTCTCTGTGCTCTTTGTCTGCTCTTTACGACCCTCTCCCCTAGCTCACAGTTTCGAGCAACTGGCACAACGGACAACATGGGGACATAAAGGATGGCTGCGAGCTTCGGCGAGAGACAATCAATAACCGGACAAACAAAAGCGCAGCCCAGTCCCGCGTGGTGAGAAGCTCCCAACTACAGCGCCACTCGGCACAGAGGCGCTGTCCTCCTGCCTTGTTCTGTTCTCCGCTGACTAAGAGTGAAAGCCGTGAGCGCTGCCTGACGCGCACTGTATTAGTGACTCACAGCGAGCCAACAGACGCACGCACAGTTGGGTCCAACTCCCAACCCACATCACCATTCCGCTTATGTTATCATGCCATGCTCACAGCTGCTCAAATTCAAGTACCAATGCTCCCTTAAATACCTGCTGTGTCTGTGAGCAAGTGTGCACAAACACGCCGCACAATTATACTTAACCAGCTGTTTGTTCTTTTCTTGGCAGAGCCTCAGATTCTTGCAGAAGCAACAATATAGAGTGATGCAAAAGGGTAGTAAGAGAAAGTCTGCAAAACGATCAGTGTAATAATAATTAGGTTTTAGTGCAGTGATCTGAAGAAAACAACTTTAAAGAAAAAATGATCAAAATGATTTTGATCAATATGGAAATCATGATTATTCATACGTTTTAGAGACAAAATATCACAGATTATAAATAACAGAGCACTGTTTTCACTTCCATGCTGTGCTACATTCCTGCTAATATATAGAGTACAAATATTTGCATCAAAATAACTCAAAATCGGGGCAGTTCTTCAGCTGAATTCAGTGCATTTGTCTTGCCCATCTGCTCTCGGCAAAACGAGCAACATACAGTTTATCACTGTACCCTGGACTGCAGCCGCAACATTCAGGAGACTGCAGTGGCATGGCAGCTCCCCAAAAGTGGAGCCAAAACGACTCGATCGCCCCCCGCTGGCTGGCTGTTAGTTTGGGAAGCACTTGATTTGATATGCAGCAGAGTTTCCTATGAGCAGTACGTGCATTTTAAACCTCGATGTCGCAGTTGTGATAAGCCCAAATCTGGATGCTGATTAATATTCAATTTGTTGTTGAACCCTGCTTTATAGCACCAACAGTGCAAATTGTGACTACTTTGAAATAGGACATTCTACATGAAATGAAATGTTGACATGTATGCAGACATTCAACAATTATTGACTGTGGATCTAGACAGTGGATTAGACAAGGTTGCTTTGTTTCCTCAGGCAAAAATGGTGTAGTATGTAGTTTAACTTGCTGAAGTTAAACTACAAACAAAGATCTTCGTATCTCATTGTAATCCCCACAATTTGCAAGTTCTCCCATCTGGTTTAAAGGAGAAATTAAAGAAACAGATCTCAAGGCAAACAGGGAGAGTATAAAGACATTTGGTCACATTGTGGTCAACAATAGTTTCATTTAACTTTTAAGTTCAGTTTTATTTAGCCATTCTGCAGCCTATTGGAAATTATAAACCATTGCAAAGCCCACACAAAGAGTGGAAACACTTCGTTAAAAGTAAAAGTGACAGTGAGAGAAATTTCAACTGAGGAGAGCAGCATCAAGCCCATAAAATATTAAAAAGTGACAGATTCGTTTGAGGCACGAGGACTAGACAACAGCACAGAGTCATTTATCATTCCTTATAATTTAATGTTCCATGACTGCGTGATTTCTAAACTTTAGAAAACTGCTGTGCAGAAAGGGAAGAAAAGAGAGTCTGAAAAAAAATCTGTCAAAGAAGTTATTTTTCTACTTTAGTGCAGAACTGCATTTAAACATAGAAGTACGTTTTATCTCAATCTCTCACAATTCAGCAGAACAAATAGTACCGTACAATACATTTATATTACAATTACAATTCCCATCTCAAAGCTTGTGTATGACCAGTCAGCAACATGTATTGAGGCAACCTCCAGCCCAACGGCTCCTGTCATGTCCTGATTATAAAAGTACTGGAGGAGAATGAACCGTTTCGGTGTCGAGAACTACAGCCAACGAACAAAAATGGAGTGAAGACTGAAAGGTAATTAAACGGACCATGCAATTGCTACACTTGTAACGTCCACATAAAGGACAGTGTATTCAAGCACTTTCTTTGTTTGTCTCTGCCATGCATGCTGCTGTACTTGTCACCCCCCAATTGTTACTGCTGCCACAGTCTGGTGAGGACAAAGGCTTTGTTGTTCCAGGAGCATAGGACAGTCTCCACTACGTGGACACAAAGGTTCAGATGGACATAAAGCACACACACATGCCAAATATAGGGCTGGGCGAGAATTGGATATGATGTGTGTGTGTGTGTGTGTGTGTGTGTGTGTGTGTGTGTGTGTGTGTGTGTGTGTGTGTGTGTGTGTGTGTGTGTGTGTGTGTGTGTGTGTGTGACAGAGAGTCAGTTAATCTGAGGGCTGTTCATGTCACTGAGTTCATATGACACAAGGCCATGCCACAGCAATCATGATGCACCACAAAAACCTGTTACTTTACCCATCTGGTTTCCTTTCAACAAGTACATACAGTAAAATGAAAGTTATAATAAAGTCTCTGTTTAACTCATAAGGTAGACCTACGTGCCAAAACCCTCCACACAGTCTGTGTATGTGGGCATGTAACGGTCCAGTCACCATATCGGACCGCAGCATTGCCAACCAGCTGACACCACATGGAGGACTGCACACACACACGCGCGCACTCACACTCACAAAAACATGCACACACACACACACACACACACACACACACACACACACACACACACACACACACACACAAGCGGACTTTATCGTGTAAACACAACTCGTCATGGCGCTCATCAACCTCGTTGAAACGCCTCCTCCACCTCTCCAGGAGTCGTGAACAGTGAACGAGAGGCGCAGAGTGAACTGAAAAGATGAAGAGCAAAACTCGACCCGCATAAGAAAGGCTGTTGTATCAGAGGCTCAGAGTGGAGTGGCTTTGATACGACTTCAGATTATTTACTTTCAACACTGGAAAAACCTCCCAAAAAAACCTATGTTGAGTGGAGTAGCGTTGTGCTACGGGGCAGTTCTGTTCTCAGAGCGGAGACGAGCAGATACACTGCTGACCCACTTGTGCCCCCAACCGTGCCATCCAAAAAGCTGAGAGACTTACAGCCTTTCACTCAGCTCGCTGACTTAAAAGACATGCCAGCATTGCTTTGTATTGTCTGTACTGGAGCCCTTTAATGTTCTCCTCACAATACATAAAACAAGCCAACTAGTTTGCATGATGTGTACGGCATGTATAAAAGGACTATGCACACACACAAAAAAACAGCGACCCACGCCTACGGGGCAGTTTCCTACACCTGCCAGGGACATTTTCCCACAGGTTCAAATGAATCGGTCTGAAATAGCCTCATGTATATTCAGCCCCTCCCTGTTCATAAAGGATGACCTGAGCCTAGCCTGTGCTGAAGCCGGACACAATGACTTCCAGCGTCTCACTCCTTCTCAAAGACGCCTTCACAGCATCAACTGCTCCCCTAAACAATGTGGGCTTAGGTTTAAAGCTAACTAAGTTACTAGACTATCTCTCCCCCTTTCACATAGCAACAATAACATTTACAATAACTAAACTTTCTGCCTTAATGCCAACATTTATCAGCCTCACATGCATCGTAATGGCTTTGAATGATCCAAATGTATCTATTCGCACATTCTTCCTTGAACCAAACAGACAACATTGTTCAACTATACCTGTCACAGAAGACCGTGACACTAGATCGCCTGCAGTATAGTGTCCTTGGTGCTTGAATGCTCTGTTCAACAACAGCATGGCCTTGATGTTAGCCATTAACCACTGAAACAATGTCAAACCAACCACCATCCCAAATACACCTCATTCCAAAAGATCTGCAGATTGTAGTAATGGATTACGTTGTCCAAATCTAGCCTAAATTTTTGAGCCCTTGATCCCCCGTGTAATCTGCTCCCCCAATCCTGGATGCTGGCCTAAGTGAAGAGATACTGAGCTAAGCGTTCTGATTGGCTTTGCTGTGACCTCTAGCACCCACCTTTCAACTCTGGCCGTTTGTCCCACAGGGGTCACCGCAGGTCAACTTTGTAATTAATCACACAGCCAGATGAACAGTCCGGGCTCTGCCCATGAACTCGCAGCAGGGTGGTGCCAGCCAACGTCAGACCGCCTTTTAAAATCAGAGGAGCCAGATTGACGCTCCAATGTCAGGAAAGGCAGCTTCCCCGCTGAAGTGTTCTTCAGCGAGACTTTAGCAGCTCTAAGGTGCTGTTCAACGACTGATCATGTGCTCTGATCTGTGGAGGGGGACATCAGCACTCCAAGTTGCTAGACAACAACGGCGCAATAAGAAGCATTTCTCTCTATCACACACACACACACACACACACACACACACACACACACACACACACACACACACACACACACACACACACACACACACACACACACACACACACACACACACACAATCATGTGCAGCTCTGAAGTGTGACAACCTATTACACAGATACTAATTCTCTCACCATGGCGCATTGAAATCATTCTTGCGCAATCAGCTGTTCGTTCCCAGCGAGAAACACACATTCTTCCACACTAGGCAGCTCATGGTGTATATGTATGTGTGTGTATATAAATATATATACATATATACACCAACAACAACTGCACATCTGCCTTTCCTTTCATTCCCTGTGGAATGCCGGGAGCACCACATGTCATCCACGCACATTCAACACACTCACACGTCTTCCCTAAGTCCGCCTCACATGGGGTCAAGACAGTTTGAGTGAAAAGAATCACACCTACATTCGTCATCATCCTCAAAATCTGCCTTCCCTCTGATGAGAAAAGGGAAAAAGGGAAAAAGAGAAAAAGCGGAGCCTTACCGGTGAGAGCTCGTCCACAGGAGACACCAGGGTACGGAGGAGAGAGAAATGTGTCTGCCCAACGAAAACCCAGCGAGAGCCACCTCCCCGCGCGCCGCCACCAAATCAATTTCACACTCTCTCACCTCCCCGCCACTGTGATGTCATTCATTCATCCGTTTCCCCCGTAGCCATGGCAACTCTGCCGTTTGGAGCGGCTAATTCTTTTACATCTGTCTCTCTCTCTCTCGCTCTCTCTTTCTGTCGACGTCCCTCCCCCTCTCCAGACCCCAGTGAACCCAGCCCACTTGCTCCATCTGAGGGGGTACAGTTACACCCCCATCTTCATGAGCACTCCATTCTCTACCATCACAATGCTGGTGTAAAAAAAAAAAAAAAAAACGAGGAGGAGGGTACAAAACACAGAAAGAGGCGGGGCCTGGATTCACCTCATGTAGCGAACACGCCCTGAAGAGTTTGTGGTGAGACGGGTGTGCATTTGTCAAGGCTGCCCACAGAGACAGAGCAGGCAGACAATGAGGACTGGACGACAAGGGAGACACTACGGAGCCTGAATAGGTGCGCCTGGAAATCTCTTGTTGAGACGCGAGCCAGCTGTTTCATTTGCACACAGACACGCAGGAAAACAACACAATGCTGACGCAGAGATGTGTACGTCTGTAACTCCCAGACACACATAAGCGCAAACACTCGGCCAAGCAGTGTAGTGTGAGGTGATGAATAGTTAATGACCAGGCGCCATAATTACTATGGTGCCTCTCGGCTAATACTCCCCATTTTGACCTTGGAAAAGGGGGAGGAAGATGTGGACACCGAGAGACAAACCAAACAGACACACACTTACACACTCCATAACCAGCCAGCCCTCTCTTCACAACCTCCAACGGCATCAGACGTTCATCGCCGCCTCACTTAAACCATTTCCCCCTGGCCCTCCCCCCAAACGCCATCCTGCTGTTTTCCTATTTCAGATCTCCCATCTGCCTACTTTCATCTTCACCTGCAGGACTGAGGGAGATCAAAAACAGGAACAGGAAGACGCATGAGGGCAACAACTTCATAACATCCACTTTTCAGACAGTCACTGAGGAGACTATGGTTCTGGAGTGGGATAAAGGACGCAGAGGTTATGAAAGTAATCACAAAATTACCAAATAAATCAAGAAGCCTTAAGAAAGAGAGAAAGAGAGAGAGTGAGAGAGTGAGAGAGAGAGAAAGAGAGGGAGAGAGAGGGGTTCCTCTGAAAAAGACGGGGATCTCCTCTCTGTCACATCTCTTCACAGATCATCTGCTTTTTAATTAGCTTCTCGTGCATTCCTCCTGGAACATCTCTCCATCTGTCTGCATCAATCTCACGCTCGTCATTCTCAATCCCTCTGTTGCTTCTCACACATTTCACAGTGTTTTTTACCCAACCAGCCTCTCAGCCTTATTTCCATGTATATTAAGATATAGTTAACTTCAGTTGTTGACAGATGTATTCTGACATCATAAACTAATGGAAAATTAAAGTTTGGATTTGGAAGAATTTGATCCCACACTTTTCTATGTTCGTGCTCAGTGCACCGCGAGACTATGATGAACGCACACACAGGCTCATTCTATTAATTTACTGAATGAATAGTCTAATGCGTTACATAACTGGCCAGACTAGACATCCACACAATTAGAGGCCAAATGTGACTGTGTGCGACTGCTAATACTCAACATAAAGAAGTCTTGTATTGTTTTGTAATCTATAAAGAACTGCCCTGGTGCAAACACCAACATTAATGCTGAGAGTCAGACTGGTGACGCTTCATTCACAGACACGCATACAAAGAACTAGGTAGTCTCTGGCCTCTCATGAAGCTCTAACTGTAGACCTATTCACTCCGAATAACCGCCTTAACCTTGACTTAACAACACTTTCTTACACTAATCTACTCATCAGCCCTGTGTTACAGTGGGGTGTGTGTAAGATTGTGGCTCTAGTTGAGCTTCAACCTCATCTACTCTGGAATAGGGTCAATTGGCAGATGTGCATTGAGAAGCATGAACGGAGAAGGAAGACGGAGACAGTGCAAGAACACAAAGAGAGGTGGGGGAGGTGGGGAGGTGGGGAGGAGTGTGGATCAGATCTCTGAATTGAGGTGCGTCAGGAGAATGAAATTACCAGACTAGTGGTTTCAAATCACACACACTCACACACACACACACACACACACACACACACACACACACACACACACACACACACACACACACACACACACACACACACACACACACACACACACACACACACCTGAGGAGGGAACCTGTAATCCACAGCCAAAGCAATTCCCTCCACAGTACAGTCTGAGATGTTGCTTTACGGAGACGTTACACCTCTCTTCAGGACCCTTATCTGCTCTCACAGAAATGAGCAGAGAATATGAAATATACTGAGACATTTCTTTATCCTTCCTCTTCACATCACCCTTCACCGAGATTCCTCTCCTTTTTCCATCATGTTCCACCGTCAATCCAGCTATGCTGTGTGTTAATAATACAAATAATACATTTTATTTATGAAGCGCTTTTCAGAGTACTCAAAGACACTATACATTAAAATCATCATGTATAAAAGCTATACACTGGTTTTTACTCTATATTTGCTATCTTGCCTCACTCTTTCATGCACACATCCTCCAACTCTCTCATCCCCCGAGATGTAGACAACGGTCTGACAGGGATCCGTAGATTAGTATGCTTGTAGGTGGGAGTGTATCATAGCATTGTAAGTAGGGGGGCATCATGCCCCATTAAGTATTGACCTAATTTGATTTGGCTTGAACGTGAGCGATGACATGCTTGAAATCGAGCACACACACACACATATCACAGCCAAACGTTATCTTTCATCTCAGCATAAACTCCCCCCATGGCTTCTTGGCTAGATCAAAGCTGTGACTTTTTAAAGGGAATGCTTAACCAGATCTGTTCACATCATTTGCATGGCTCTGCAGCTGGGCTCATACTCGGCCCTCTAATATACGCCATCTAGCTGCAGGCACGAGAACCAGGGAGGTGGACAGGTTTGTGTGTTGTGACGGTAACAGTAAAGCGGTTACATTTAAAAAGCACCCGGCCTCGTACACCTTCAGGGAGGGGAGGCAACGAGCGGCTTTCGTGATCTACTTTCTTCCCTCCCGTCTCTTTCTGAGAGAGACCTTTGCCATCTCCCCGTCACACAATCTATTCGTTTCAACTTCCACTTCCCACGCTCGCAATTACCTTCACAGCATTTAAGTAGCTACGGAGTGCTCGTTTTGTCTCTCCGCGAGCACAAATTCCAGCACGGTTTGCTCTACTTCAATCTTCACAGGAAATACAGCTGTCCCATTCCAGTTCAACCACAAACACAGGTGGGAAGCCATACATGTTCACACACACACACACACACACACACACACACACACACACACACACACACACACACACACACACACACACACACACACACACAAGTCCTGGCAAGCCCAGACATTGACCCTGACATTGATGCTTCTTATTGACAGGGTTTCCAATAATAGCCCTGGAAGGGAAACAAAGTCTGCAATGGCCGCCAGTCACATGCCAGCGGCAGCAGGCCTGCATTAATAGGAGGAAGTGTTCTATAGAAAGATAAGGGCCACATGGGGAGCAGCCTCCCTCTCCTCTGACAAGGACTACCGTCATATAGGGCTTGGTCAACCGGTGCAGCTCTTTAGTGTTGGATCCATGCAGACTGCTCTGCTTTGATGACATCGTTTCATCTGAGAATCTCAGACCAAAAGGTTTGGATTTTATCTTGGACTGCTGGAAGAGTTCCACGCCCAAATAACATGTTGCTGCTGCTGCTGCCAGCAGTGCGTCCCACCACCTGTCTCTAGCTTTAGCTGCTGTTTGAGGCTGCCAACTGCCCAGTCACATGGGCCTCACTTATAAGAATAGTCAGGGATTTCGTCTTCAGCTCAGAAGAAAACAAATGCCAATTATACATTAGGCCTTCTGTTTATTTTACTTCTTTGTATTACATTAACAGGAATTTGACTCAATCTAGATTATCTACGGCGGATTTCCAGCACATGATCAATTTGAAACTCTTTAAGAAAATGAAAAAGTGTCTTAAATTGATCAACAGAAGATTAACTCAAGACTGCTTTAATTTAATTATTTAAAATTTTCATTTTCTACATGGTCTCTTAGAGGGGGAATTCCACTGATTTTACATGTGTGTTTACAAGTCTTGGGAAGTACCACTGCATGTGTGAAACAGATACTTGTATACAGACTTTTTAAGACTCCAGAGTTTTGACAAGGTTGTGTGTAATAAAAAATACTTTTTGTTTCTGCATGGATTTTTAAACTGTCCATTGTTAGTCTGACAAATTACAAGAGTGCTATGCTAATTCGGTGGAGTACTGCTTTATACGTAAGGATTAGCTGATTATGTGCTGTAGACTAAACAATCCTTATTAAAATATTAAAGTTGATACAGTCCTAACTACAATGCCTTTTGCTTCAATTCAAATGCATGCCTCTTATAGATATCGCACATTTCCAGTCAAATATGACAGACGTCTTTCTCAAGTCATAGATCGCCAATTATAAATGGCACATTTGTGTGGATTACAATTTGCACTAATCAGATTTGAGGGTCAAACTAATCTAAGGCTTCCCCAGATGAACACTAACCCCGTTAATCCTCCTCCCTCCTCCCTCTGTCTGCCTCGTCAGCTGTCTGCCTTCTGACATCCGATGCATCTATCCACTCAGTGTTTGTATGCATGTGCTGTTCTACTAAAGGGAGGGAGGGAGGTAACCGACCAGTCCCATCTAAGAATAGATGAGCTGGTGGACACACCAAGTGTTGGCTTCAGACCATCAGGCCCACAGTGGGAGGAGTTCGCCGTTACAGCAGTTGGTAAATATCACAGGTATACAGGTGGTGGCTGTCATTTCTAGTTTTTCCCTCTTTGAATCGTATGCAGACGTGACTTTCACGACCTCGCCACACTTCCCCACAGAGAACAACTATTCCCCTCCTTAATCATGCATAAAAGGTGTCATTTAAATCTAGCCAAAGCCACGGGGCCTCAGCATTGCAACACAGCCGGTGGGCTGCTTTAAATATGTGAAAGCATGGGGGGGGGTGGCTGTATATTCCTTTAACACCTCTGGAGGTCTGACAGCAGCAGATCCATCAAAATGCTTTCTTGCTGGGGAAAGTCTTTGTACAGCCATCCCATCCTCCTCCTCCTCCTCCTCCTCCTCCTCCTCCTCCTCCTCCTCCTGGTCCCCTGCTCATCGTCATCACTCTCTTTAGCTCGTAAATCAGCCCATAATTATCAGGGAGTGGTGGTGACTAAAAGTCTTGAGACCATGTGGCTCAACAGCTGACCACAGCGCAGGGGACTGGGCTGCATCCCGACACAGACCAACAGGCTACAGCTTCAAGACATTAGCCTCTTGCCGGCTACACCCCGAAGACCAAGCGCAGCACGCTTTGACCGTGTTCCAAAGAAGAGAAATGTGAAAGACGAACAACAAGCCGGAAAAGGCAACTGCTGGAAAATGGCATTGTGAAACCATGTGGCTGAGATAATCTTTTCAGTTGAAAGAGAGAGTAATAACTTCATGCAACGCTGCTGTACACCGAGGCCCACAATCTGGCCGAGCAGGAGGACAGATGGGTGTAGGACACGCACACAAACACACATCTTGGTGAAAAGGGGGGCTGTGACTGAAATGGCTGGTCCTCCTTGTGCATCAGTTTAACGTTGTACACGGTGTTTAACAGTTACGGCTCTGCTTCCCAAGGGTTTAACCCCCCCCCCCCCCCCCAACAACTTCAACACACACGCTCACTCTCAGACACACACATACACACACACGGCCCTCAGCCGTCTGAATGAGCCCATCTGTGAGCTCCTGTGAAACAAAAGCAGAGTTTTGTGGGGTGACCCCAGGCGGAGTTATGTTCTCGTCCGTTACTCAGCGACGTTCCGTCACACCAAGCAGAAAATGTATGCCTCTTGTACTTTTTCTGTCTCTACCTCTCCTGCTTTTTCTTTGTCTCTCGACTGTCTCGCTCTCTCTCACAGTACCACTGGCAGACACTGCACACATCACACAGCCGCACGGCGTTCAGGCTAAAGCTGTGCTCTGAATCTGGAGCGATTCCCAACTGACATCCATTACCCTGGAGGCTTTTTGGAGGAGTGTGTGTGTGTGTGTGTGTGTGTGTGTGTGTGTGTGTGTGTGTGTGTGTGTGTGTGCAGTGATGAAGCCAACAGACCTGTTTTCCTTTTTCTGTTGTGCCAGCCGGCACACATGCAACATCTCAGGGCAAACAACAGCATGCAAGAGGGGGAAAAAAAGGCCAGTCCACAGACAGACGGTGGCCATTAAAGAATAAGAGATGTCCTTTCTCTTGGAAAATAAATCAGAATCAATGCAGACATTTCACTGTGTGTAAGATGTTTCTTCAGTCACAGAAATACATGTAAAGAATAAAGCACTAAAAAAACATGATGAGAACAAACTGCCATAGGTCAAACATTGCACTATCAGGCCCTGTGTGAAAGGTAAACAGAGAAACTTAAACACACATTCACACACAGCCAAACAACACCCAGCGTCAAACAGGAGACAGGTGGTACCGTACCTCACTGCAACATTTCCCCCGGAGTTCTTGATGCTTTCTTTCCAGCCAGGAAAATAACATCCAGAGACAATCTGATCTCAGCTGCAAAGATCTGAAACACTCAGAGAGAGAGAGAGAGAGAGAGAGAGAGAGAGAGAGAGAGAGAGAGAGAGAGAGAGAGAGAAATCAACTTCCAACTCTTTCAACACCATACCATAGGCTAGAATCCTCCACTGACATCCCATCAGAGAACAGGGGGGAGAGGGAGAGAAAGAGAGAGAGAGGGGAGTGTGCCAGTTTGGGTGATGAGGGGGGGAATTAGTTAAAAAGGGAGAGAGAGCATGAGTCAGTGAGAGAAACAGAGAGAGATTTAGGAGTTTGTCAGTGAGTAAGCGTGTGTGTTTGTGAGAGTGAGATGAGAGTTTAAATCTCTAATTACAACTGCTTATCACAAGCCTGTAAGCAGCTGGTGGGAATGAGTGACACAGGACTTCATACACACACACACACACACACTGCACTAGCTGCGTCTCGTGTGCATGCTGTGCGAGTGGGAGGAGAACCAAAACACCCAAATAATGGAGTGAAAGTGAAACCGCACAGTGAAGACAGGAAGACAACAAAAGCAGAGCAGTTGTGTCGAGCATGAGGATAGAACTCCTACCTACTTCATGCCTTCTCATCCCCTTAACTCCAAGCATGGGGAGAGTAGGCTACCAGAATTTGGTTTGGTTTTGTTACAGTAAATTAAAATAACTTGTTTAACTAACATTTGCCGTTGACACTTTTTACACCACATAATAAAGAGCATTAGCATGTCATGCACACATTTATTTACCTGCATCCACAAATGAGTTTGTTGTTTTGACGTCGTGCACCTAGCTGTCTGAAGGGGCACTGTGCGATGTCCTCCTCAATGTGCATCAGCTGCAACTTCTCCCACTGCGTTCCTCAAATTCAAAACGTTTGACAGCAGACATGTCTCACACGCCTCACTAAAGGTAAACGTTGCTCAGTGAAATGTGGGGGAAATCGCCGCTGTAGGACCCGCCCATGGATGTAGGATTCCACCACGAACGTTACCGTAATTAGCGGAGAGAGCCAGCGTGCACCTGTTGTGGGCGTGTCTCATGGTCAGGTCGTGCGTTAAAGCGGTAATTAATTAAAGGGACGTTTTAGTGGCATCTAGTGGTTTGTGGCAGGTTGCTACCTAATAAAGAAATTGATGAGGAGGATAGCGTGGTTCTATTGTCAGTCGGTCCACAAATTTGGTCCAGACTGATATATCTCAACTATTCGACGAATTGGCAGAAAATGTTGTACATAACCTATGCCATTCACATCAACAGCTGTTATTTGTGGTTAGTGCTAATTAGCACATGTTAGCATGTTTAAATCCGTGCTAAACTGAGATGGTGAACTTGTAAACAGTAAACATTATATGTGCTTAGCATCAGTATGTTGGCTCCTGTCCTGAAGTACTAGGCCTGTACACACCTTCGTAAACAATTCCCTCAAATTCAAGGACCCAACACAGAATAGTGTGAGACACGAAACGAGATCTATCATTGTTACAACACTGACAATTCAATATATCATAGTCATGATATACTAGCAGGCTTCATAGAAGCTCCCAGACAAAGATTTAAAAGAGACTTGAATATGTTGAACACTTCTTGATTGTGTCCTTGTCTATGTCTATTTTCAAAAATGTTGAAGACTTAAATTCCCCCCCCTCAAATTCATACACTCTCAGGGATTTCAAGGAACCATGGGAATCGTGAGTATACATCATCTTTCCAAAAACAGATTTCCACAATGTTTGTAATATTTTTTGTCATTGAAATACTGGAAATTATCCACATGTTTTGGTAACATTAACAAAAGAACAATGCATTATACATACAATGACAATGTATACGCAACACAAAAACAGACCTAGACAAATGTTGCTGGCTCTCAGTGTGCCTCTGCCAAAGCTCCATCTTGGAGCCATAAAGCAGAGTGTGGAAATCAGGAGATGGGGGGGGCAGAGTTGTGGCAAACCAAAAATCCTTCCCTCCTCTCCTCTCAATTTGATGATTTTCCTCTCCTCTGTGATCGGCTGATGTCCTTGAGAAAAAGACCAATGAATCGAGATGTGCTTGAATGGAGTCAACTTTTAAATCTGCTCTCAGTTTTCCTGCACACATACAGATTGCAAGCCTGCCACTTCATCCCAGCTTGATTCCAAGCAGAGGCAGAACCATATGAATTATAGATCAGCTTGTATTCCAAAAGATCCTATGTAGTCAGGGGAGAAGAAACTAAACCAGCTCCCACATTAACGCAGTTAAAAACAAATAAACCCACTCATTCTGCTGGGTTAGTCCTGTTTTTCGGATCAAAAACAATTAGTGTGTCTTCTCTTCTCAAGCTGAATCGATTCAAAAATCTACAGCATGCGACGGTCACAGAACATGGTGTTTAGACTTTGGCGGAACGGATGGCACAATCCAGTTTGTTGGTAAACCAAATCCTCACTTAAATGAGAAATCCACGCAGTGCTGCTGCCAGTTCAGCTGCAGGGCTCTGGATCAGCCTGATTACTTTGGTCCGACTGCAGCAGATCAAAGTAATCCCCAAATACTAGAGAAGAACATACACGGAACAACCGTGTAGTACACTGAAGAGCAGTGCGATGGTGGTAGTGCTGTACATGTTGTCAGTATTGAGGCAGTGAAGATGCATGTGTGTGTGTGTGTGTGTGTGTGTGTGTGTGTGTGTGTGTGTGTGTGTGTGTGTGTGCATGTGCAAATCTATATCTACTTGCAAAAGCTGCAGCGTGTGTTCATGTTGGCTTGCTGCAGAAACAGAGCATGCTGGGTTTTTATAATCAGGATTCAGGGAGTCAGACCTGTCCTAAAGCTCCCAAACAGGGAGAGGGGGGAGGAGGTGGGAGGTGGGAGAGCGGGGGGAGGAAAAGGACAGATGGGGACACGGAGCAGGTCCACGTTGAACGCAAGGGATGCAGCCGGAAAAATGGGACATTGATGGAGACGGGCTCTAAGGGACAGAGACTGATGATTCCACTGAATGTGTCCCTCTCTCCTACAAGCAAGTAAAAAAGAACCTGTGCTCATGAGAAATTGACTAATATGAAATAAATATGAGGTTATCCCGCCTACTGTACCTCCTGAGGGTACACACTCAGGATGTTTTTTTTAAAGATTGATCTGATTCTTTAAAAAAAGCAATCTTTACACTTGACAGAGTTTTTTTATTAGTGTGTCAACAACATTTTAGACATGTTCTTCTTAGCTCCAACTAAAAATAGATTAAATAATATGTTAAATATTCAAATGTGTTCGCTCTGTGACTCAATCACTGTAAATGTTAATATGTGTGATATGTCTGTCTGCTTTTTTTCTTTCTGCGTGTAATAATAAGAGCACTCGCATCACGTGTGTGTGAACTACACACAGTGCCAGCATGTGTACACACAGCAGGTCTCATTTCCTGATTCTCCGGTCAGATGCTGGTTTCTCCTTTGAGAGGCGAGCCCACAATGACATCAGCTTCCGCCAACACACCAGCCATCTCCATGGCACCGCACAAAGACATTTCTGGCCCAGAGGGAGGGGGAGCATCATGCTTGACACATTTATAGGAGAGGTCTGTGCACCCCTCTTCTCTTTTACTCTCCGACCCCTCCTCCTCCTTCTTCGTCTTCGTTCTCTCGCACTGTGTTTGTACAGCCGCCTGCTCTGTTTACTAGATCATCAAAGAGCTTCCCTGACTTCCATGGCCGTAGAGTCTGGCCTGCTCTCTTTTACTGTTTTCGCCTCCCAGCCTCTCTCTTCTCTTCCACTAATGGCTAATGCTATCCATTAAGTCCAATTCGAAATCTTTCTTACTCAGCCTTCTATTTTAGACTTTCCTCCCCCCCCTCTTTTGCTCTCTCTTCTTGTCGAATGGAGCCATGACTCCAAGGGCAAAATGCCTAGTGAAGAAGTGACCACCCAGTGGGCTTTGTCTAACTCTTTGCCCCAACAGACAGAAGGCCTGTGTGTGTGTGTGTGTGTGTGTGTGTGTGTGTGTGTGTGTGTGTGTGTGTGTGTGTGTGTGTGTGTGTGTGTGTGTTTGTGAGTTACACAGAGGTAAGAGAACCCCTAGGCAAAGATATTTATACATCAATGTCTTCAAAATATCTTCAAAAGTTAGAAAATATCTGGCTAAAAAACATCACAAGATGCCAACCTGTCATGCTGTGATGTTGTGACGTCTCTCTTTCACTGAGTGAAATACCAAGTTAATTTGAATAGTCTTATTTAATGTGGATTAGCTTCAAATGGTTTAGGCCTGAAGTCTAACAAATTTATATATTTTTCAATTATGACAGTATTACCTCAATTTTAAATAGATGGTCTATGACCAAATTATTACTCTTCATCAATTATTTTTTATCTGAGTATTAATTGTAGTTAGCAGTTTGGTTTGGATCTACAAATAAACTAGTAGCATTATCTGAGAATGAGTCAATTTCAATAATCACACTGGAAACATATTGTGACCCCAAAATCTCCAGATGTGAATTTTTCACATTTGCTTATTTATCCGAAAATGTTATATTTTGCTTCAAACTAATGCACATGCTTGAATCTCCTCATTGGATCACCACCATGAATGTCTGTGTCTGTGTTTGATACAAACACACAGATGCTTCCAGACCAGCAAAAAATAATTAGATCAGGTGACTTCAAAATCTGATGCTGTGCAGAATTCCCAAACAAAAACAAAACAGATGAACCCGAACAAATGTGTGTAGGCAAAACATAGACTTAACTGACACTGAGTTACATGTGGGTGGATGCCATCAAAAATGAGCAGTGTGTTAGTTGTCTTAGTTGTTCCCTGACAGCAGATAACAGCTGTATACAAATATAGATCAAACTTTATTTCCTGTCATTAATTTGTGTTTGTGTAAGATGTATACGAGGGGTGGGTGATAAATATCCCAGTATTTATATTTTTTCATTATCTATACTGTGTTCCACTATTGTACTTTTCATTAGGCAAAACTACTCTGTGTCAACCTATAATAATTAATTTCGTAGTTCAGTTTTTAATAACCATTTGCTCTGTTTCATTAATTTGTTCGGCAGAACGTTATAAAACAAAAATATGATGTGACTATCACAAACAATACGATCGCACTGAAAATCTATTAAAAAAATAACACATTATAGTCCAGTGCTACTGTACAATGTACTATATTACTATATTACATACTATATGTATATTATGCAGGTTAATTCTGACACCACATGTAATTTTCACTGAATGTTTGGTTAGGAGAATTTGTATGAAGTCGTGGAAATCCTTTGGTCAAAATGTGTCTGAATCCCACTAGCTTTGCATAAATAATCATCCATTGAGGACATATCACTATTTCCTCCAGGCTCCTCAGGCATTACAAATTCATTGAGCAGGAGCTCCTTTGAATGTGCAGACATCATCTCCCTGTACGGTTTCGCCTCACTCTAAAAATAGGCACTTTTACCTGAGTTCCACTGTTCCTGCTCAGCCTTAGCGCCTTTCCTCTCTCTGCTGCCTAGCAGGAGGTTCTGTCACACTGAAGTCTCTCCTCCTTGTGGCCAACAACAGGAACAACAACCTCCACCCACATCCCAGATGATGTCATGTCTTTTGCACAGAACAGTCACTTTATTGCATCTGAATTTTTAATCAGTGAATAGACTTGAATCAAATTATGGCACTCAGATGATACGATTGTGTTTGAATGTCTAAAATAACATACGAGAGCTATTTCAGTACAGGAGGAACGATTATTGATCAAAACAGTATGAGAATGACACACAAGTAACACATCTCTTACAAGTCAGACAAAGTCACGTCTCAGTCATGCGTTGGTGATTATTTGAAGTACTTGATTCTGACAGTTTGTACAATATCCTGTCATGATGTAGTAGAAATGAGCATAATACAGCTGTAGCTACATGTACAAGGTGCATCTTTAATAGCAAAGACCATGCCATCAACTAATAGTCTCCTTCATGTCCCCTCAGGCGGAACAAGCAAGGAGTCACACAGTTTATCACTCAGCTGGAACAGAAATGGCTGCTTCCTGTATTCTTCTCACTTCACACAAGGTCAGGCGTGATCACCAGAACTGTGCTATGTTGCTCCCGTTATGGCACCCTTTATTTTCCCATCACCACCACCACAGTGTCCCTCCAGTCTGAAATGAGGTGACACATGCTAAGCCAGTTTGACAGCACCCAGGAAGGTGGTGTCTCCATACAGGGACACGTTGGCTGTGGCACGAGGGATCAGCAGCTCCAAGTGGTCCCCGACCTCCAGCTTCACAATACCTAAGGAATTCAAATGTACACTTCAGATGTTGAACTGCCTTTTATTTATTTTTTCTTGCTACAAACAGCAATCCCCTTTACCCAACTACTGATACTCATATGCAGCTAATTCACACACACACACACACACACACACACACACACACACACACACACACACACACACACACACACACACACACACACACACACACACACACATGCTTGAGAGCTTGACTAAGGCACACCAACTGACCTTCCGTAACAGCTGTTGTAAAGTCGGGTGAACATAGCTTGACACAAACAATAACTCAAGACTCGCCTCCTGTGTAGCAGGTGTTGTAAGGGTGGACGGGGTTCATATTCTGGATGCAGCGGAACAAGATCACATACTGAGGCTCGTCTCCCACCACATTCCTCTTCCTCCGGATCACCACGTGACCCATTGCAAAGGTGCTGTCCATGTAGTAGACCTGAGCACATCAGAAACACTGGGCTCAATCTATGCTGTGAGGCATGGAGGTTTTAACAATGCAGAAACAGTCAGGTGGGTGATATATAATTTGCCACCTCATTTATTACGCATGCATCATTTGCATTTCTTCTTCTTTATCTGACCTTTCTTCAAGGTCTGTTAACCTACTGCATGCTTGGATCGAGCACCTTTTTTTTTTTTTCAGCAATGTGAGGAGACGCATTCCCCTCCCATGTAAAAATCTGGCGATGGGCAAACGGAGTAGCAGCGCCTCCCTGTGGAAAAACTATGACACGACAACATAAACAGACCTACCTGACTGTACACAAAGTAGAAGCCCTCCTCTGTGACTAACATGCTGTCTCCGTCTGTCTCCAGGGCAGAGCCTCTCCTCAGCCCTGCCTGCCAGGGGATGCCGGTGTGCGGCTCCGAGTTATATTCTATTCCGAGGAAATAAAAAAAGCGTGCTAAATATGTATCGCCACAGTCGATATCACTATCTCCAAAGTGTCATAGTACAGGTCAGGCATACTGTACCTTTCTGGAAGGTTTTCCTGCTATTGTTTGCCAACAACTGCAGGCAAGGCTGAGAAACTGTGACAAAACATACCACACTGTTAGACATGTTCATACTGGTCAGAGGCTTCCTTACAATCTGCACATTGCTTTTTTCGTAGTTGTCTCTCTCTCTCTGTTTTTGAGAAAAATTCCATTGACAAAGTCAGCACTTAGCAACAGCATACTGTAAATATTGATGTCCTGTAAAGCCCAGGGATTGTTAAATAGCTTGAGCTGATGGATGCATTATCTCACCACATCAGGCGTTTACGTTTTTAAGTGGTTATCACCAAAGCTGATGTGTCATCCACCCTTGGCTACATTTAGTTTTTTGGGCAGGGGGGGTTCCTTTTCTGAATCACAGGTCTAAGCATAAAAGGTATTTACAGATTGATGAAGCTATATAAATATAGACATGGAAAATGCCGTACAAAATATCCTAACACTAAGGAATGGATTGAAGAACTTAATCACCACCGTAAACGCTGGAAATGAAATCGGTCACACTCTGTACGTTACTCAGTCTTTTTAACCAGTGACCCACAGGATTTGTGAAAAAAAAGCACCAATCTTGCACTCCATGCAAACTAAAGAAACTAATATCTGCATCATACATTAACAGTGAACTGTCAGACTCCGTGTCTTACTTAATGCCTCTGATCCGGAGACCAATCTTTTCTTTCGTATCGGAGGGAAAGCATGTTGAAACCCAGGTTGGTGCACGGACTCTTGGCTGCTTCTCCTACCGATATTCTCAGTCTGAAAGGACACAATAAAGAACACATGAAAACAATACATGCTGGCAAAATGTCTTTCCAAATCTGTGCAGATGAAGATGTCCTCGTGGACTAGTTGTCTCTCACCTGGCCTGCATGCTTGGCCTCTCGTCCCTCTTCTCTCCTGCGACCGACCTCTGATTTGAGTCCCTCCACCTCAGCCCTGAGAGCCACCAGTTGGTACAGGGAGAACGCTGAAAGAGAGGAGGAGGTGACCGCAGCGAGCGTCAGCAGGAAAACTGGCCAGGACAGCCTCCCTTCACCTGGCCTTTGTCCAGCATCAGGCTTCACACCTGCCATTGCGGGGCCCATACAGTCTCCAGAGAGCTCACACTGGCAGCATGACCAGCCTCAGGCCTGAACTAAGCTGCCTCTCTTCTGACACACTTGGGCTAGGTGTGGTGAATGTTTGCTGCCGTCATCAATGTTGTCTTAGCCTTTACCTTAATGCCGGTCCAAAAGCGCCACTGGCTTCCTTAAGTCTGGCTTTCTCCTTCTGTAGCTGGTTCCAGTTTAGTCTGAAGGACTATACGCAGAAGAAATACTGTACAAAAAAGGGCACAACAGCTTCCCCTCTACTGTTCCGCTTAGCTAACCACACTCACCGCTTCCTGCCTGACCAGCAGCCCTGACAAGTCCTCTTTCTCTTCATCTCACTCTTTAAAAAGGATAAAACACATCTCAGCTTCTCCACATTCTAACAAACAAGCCATGTGATCCTGGAAACAGGAAGGACATGTTGGCAGTGAGATGAGGGACAGTCTGGTAGGGAAATAGGGAGAGAGAGAGAGAGAGAGAGAGAGAGAGAGAGAGAGAGAGAGAGAGAGGGGGAGAGAGGGAGAAATAAGACATCATTATTGGCACCGTCACATTTGAACTTTACAGTTAGTGAAGTCAACACGCACTGAAAGAAGGAAGTACAAAAATTACTTCAACTTTGAATGGCAACGTAGCACAGCAAAACAAACAAACTGCGATTCTCAGAATAAAAAAAGTGAAGTGATGCCAGGTTCAATAAGCGAACTTAGAACTGTTACTTTAAAAAAGAAGATTGTTTACAACACAAATCTAACAAGACGAGCAATTTCAATGTATCAATTTATTGCATGTTACAGTACAGAAAATAGAAAGTGAAAATGTGTGCTTACAAAAGAAGTCAACATTGTTTTGAAATAGAAAAGAAAACATAAGTGAAATGGAAAAAATCCCTCAAACTGACGGCTTCATACTGAAGATGAATCATTCAGATGTCCCATCAGTGGTTCTCCATGTGTCGCTGTGAGTCATGGTAGATGTACACACATATAGTCAACACTGTGCAGGTCCATTACAGACTCAACGTTATCACATGCCGGCTTGCAAATGCAAAATGATTATAAACACTTTCAACAGCATTCATTTCACTATTAACAATCATACGAACATATCAAATATGTTCCATAGTGCATTTGCAGAATACCTGACAAATGATTTCCTTTATTTAAAAAAAATGGAGACATTCAGTTTGATTCCTTTTCTTTTCATCAACAGGGTGTTGTACAGTAACAATACATTTGGCTAGGATGAAAACCAAAATTCTAGTTATCATTAATTTTGCTTTAGGCCAAAAACAATAAATCAAGTGACTGATGAGTTACATCTTCGCTTGAATGAAGAGATGATGCAATGGAGACTAACAGCAGAAGTGTGTAAGACACAACGTGCTCTACTAACATATGGTGGGACAAATGGAACTCGCTTTATGGATTTGGTAAAATACAAACAAACGTCTGACTGTTCTGTGCCACTGGAGGCAAAAAAAGAAAAGGAAGAAAAGGCCATCTATACGTTACTTCTTGTAAAGCACACTTGTTAATTGAAGATCACAATTTACATTCATAGTAGCCTTTAGACCATTTTTAAGTTCACATTGAGACAAACAAATTCGGCCTTTTGATGTTTGTTAAATGTAGTTTTTACTTTTTTAGAAACAATATCAGATATGGCTGAGGAGATGTGATTCAAAAGGCTTTGACACCGCTGCAGTGCAGCATGTTGCATTTGGACAGTCAGAGCAGGAGACGGTGTTTTAATCGTCGGGCTCTTCTCTCCTCCGTCTCCTCTGAAAGGTTAATCCGCTCATTAAAAGCCCTCCAAGTGAGTCGAGCCAGTTGGATAAATAATCATGGGGTGAGACGAGAACGTAGAATCTTCCAATTAACAATTATGATGCTGATAATGGCAAAGAAGTAATCACGTTTGATCAAAAATACTTACATTATTTCTCAGCTTTTAAATGACATGTTCATATCTGTTTCAAGACTATCGTAATACAATACTCACATACCCACACGGTGTGTGTGTGTGTGTGTGTGAGTATATATATATATATATGTGTATGTTGATAGAGTAATTGGTCGCTGTTATCGTTTTGCCTGTCGGTCTTATGTCATGTTTTGGTTCAGAGTATTTCCACTTAATTGAATTGCAATCATGCGGTGCTGAATATCACGTGTACAGTTAATTTACCAGAATCCCATTAAATAGGAACTAATGGATTTTGTCTGCATATGATACGATACAAGGTTTGTTTTTAGCTGCATATGACACGGTAAATGCAATATCGGCAAAAATATTTGCCATTTCATTGCAGATGATTCCCATAAATTCTCATGGGAAGTTTCCACTTTGAATATTCACATAATTTTGCAACCCTATTGCAGTTTATACTCTATACTAGCCATCAAGAAACCCCGTCCTGGTTCTATCAGAGTGTATGAATATGAAGCTTCAGTCTTTTGGAATTTTCCAGACTGAGCCTCCTTGTGATCTGGGGGAGGAACAGCGACACAAAGAGGACATTTCCTACTCGATAGGATTTATCTTGGAAAGTACCCACTTGATTCCTCTTACTGAGACTGCTGAAGCCTCATATTATCCTCTGCTCAACTTTGGACTGCACTAAAAGAGGACTTGGACTTGACATTAGAAACAATTCTTCACCATCAGTAAGGACAGGATTACAGCGACCAGCAACATGTCAGTGTACATAAGGGCTTGTGCTATAGTGTTGTACTGAGATAGACTTGAATAAATCTGCACCCATCATTTATTAACAAAACCACAGACTGAGTAAACGCTCCTTAACAAACTACAGGAAAGTAGTCACCAAAGTCACCAAAGAGCAACTTAAGTCCATTCAACAGTAAAAACTATCCTGTGTGCTAGTTGTATTTTAACAGTAACGGGGAGAATATCTTGCAGCTTATCCATATATATATATATATATATTAATATTAATCACTACAATGTCATGTCATGCCAAGCTGCTGCAATGATGATCCTCACCAGTTTGGGAGAGAAAACAAACATCCTAATGCTCCTCAAAGTATTGCTCAGAAGACGTCAGCACACTCGGGTAAATCAGAACACAAAAAGTGCAATGTTATGTATTAACAAAGATATATACAGTATAGGCCTACATATTATCAGTGTCTCATTTTGGTTACCAGAAGAAGTGTATTTTTTAATTCCAGTCACAATCACTTTCCACTGAAATATTGTAGGGGCTCATATGGTCATTATACTATGAGCAAATGTTTCAGTGAGGCTGAAACACTTCATGAGACCCATTACAGCAAGTCTTTTGCGGTTGTGACACGTCTTGCAGTTTGGGCATGTGTGCTCTGGCTTCATTCGGTTCAGGTCATAAATTCATGCATTCATAGCTGCAACACAAAAGAAGCCATGAGGGAATTGTTGCCCTCGTTTAAAACCTTTGAAATAGTCAAATCATGTTAACAAATATATTACATTTACAGAAAGTGAAAAGGTAGAAAGAGTGAAATAAAATAGAAACCCAGACAAAAGCATTAAAAAAAATTGACATTCTTTCCAAAAATCAATTAAGTCCATCCAATCAAGCCTTTGACAGCCATCACTCCCTCCAGCTCAACAGTCAGTCCCCGGCTGTTTATTTCAGATGATGGTGACACTAGAGGAGGGCTGAGCACTCTCCTCGTGGGCGTGGCTCTTCAGCAGGTCTTTCATGAACTGCTCCAGAGCAGCAAAGTAGCCCTGACACTGCCAAGTGTCGTTGTGTGTGCCCTCCGGAAAGATAGCAAGACGTTTAGTCCGCGCAGGAGACAGCTCGTATAGTTGTTTCATCATGACGGGTGGGATGAGCTGGTCCGACAGACCGGACACAAACAGCGAGGGCATGCGGCACAGCGCCACCTGTCGGTAGGACAGGAACTGATTCCTATAGCACCACAAGGGCAGCAGGCGCATGGGTAGGAAGGAGAAGAGTGTAGCTGCCATGTGGGGGATGCTGAGGAAGGTGTTTTCAACAATAATGGCTGCCACGCGGTGAGGGTTGACCGACGCCAAGCGCACCGCCACGGCACCTCCCAATGAGCGGCCAAACAGTACCACCTTCGTCTTGTCCAGATCGGGACGGGTCATGACATAGTCCAGCGTGGCCTCGGCATCCAGGTGCAGCCCGTCCTCGCTGGGCTCGCCCTCACTCTTTCCATAGCCACGGTAGTCCACCAGCACCACGTTGGCTTTCAGATTGACCAGCATGAGCAGGGCGTTTGGCACTCTGTGACCAATGTTACCCGCATTACCGTGGAAGTAAAGAATGGTGGGCGGAGCAGAGGAAGCAGGGCTGCTTTGATTGCTGGGGCTGACTCCAGGAGGCACGTCGCCTCCCGTGTAGCGAAGCAGGATGAGGTTGAGCTTCACGCCGTCCTTGGTGCGAATGTACACATTCTCATGAGGGATTCCTGTTGGCATGGGGACATAAAGGCGCGAAGAGGGGGGCTGGTCTGGGAAGTAGAGGAGCACATCCTGGAATTTGTAGAGAATGCCTGCCACAGAGGCCAGGATCAGTGCTAGGAGAAAAAATCCCCCATACAGGTGGAAAGTGAGGATGAGGGCCAACAGGGAGACTCGACAAGCACCCCAGGACCAGGAGGCCAGAGTCCGGGTACAACGCTCTATTCCCGCCCACAGCCTCCAGGGCTTCTCCATGGCTAACCAAGAGCTGAGTCACACCACACACACTCTGCAAGTACAAAGGAAGAGGAAGAGGTTTAATGTAAATGTACATAATCAAGGATCAAGAACACAAATTATACATTTAAAAAATATGAAATATGACACAGAACATCTGGCCATCAGTGCATAATAATGCACATAAGGCTAATTATCAATTAGTCAATTTGTTTGTAATTATTTAATATGAAAAATGACACCCATCAGAGCCCAAAGTGATGGTTACAAACTGCTACAGTGCAATTGAGGAAATATAACAAATTCTCACATTTGAGAATCTTTACTATTTACTAAATAACTAACTATTTATGCCAGAAATGACATTACAATTGTAATCGGTGTATATGGAATGGTACATTATAAAAAGTACTCACTTTTATTTCAGTGTGTATTATTTAACAACTATGAATGTAAACTTATCTTTGATATCACTAACAGAATTAATGTAAAAGTATTTAATGAATCACCTCTGTTCTGACAATGCTATGCATATCAAACCAAGTCATTAAAGGAGAACACAACTACATTTTAACCCCCTAATAACCAAAAAGCTCATCTTTGTGGTGCTAATTCTGTCACTCACTACTGCAATCAGTCCACACGACCACTGTATGTCAGGCTGTCATTGCAGTAATTGTTTATGAGTATCAGGTGTGTTCAGCGAGTTTAAGGGTGATGGACAACAACTCTTGATGAAGTGAAAATCCCAAACTGAACCCCATCAGGTGTGGGCAGAGTAGAGACAGATGTAACTAGCAAGTATGCATTGGTGGGGCTCTACAGGACCAGGAATGAGCACCAACGAAGATCCAATGTTAATGTTGCTGGGTAGAAATGGTGAAAACATTTATAAATATTACAAGACTGAAAAATGTCTTGACCCCACCCACACGGAAGACATGGTGACAGCTGCTGCTAGCCCGATGAAAAGCACATTAACGTTTAACATTAACGCTACTGACTATCAAATTCAATCAAATGTATGTCGGGCGCTTCGGTCCATATCAGTATTACATAATTAATCACCGCTTAGCACTGTAGCGTTATGTGCGAGACTGTCAAACCGAGCTGTTTCCGAGACGGCGATAAACCGAGCGTTTAAATGACTGGACATAAAACAGAGCTGAACACCATCTACAGTGACGTTAGCTAGCTTAGCTGCGAGCTAGCACCGTGACAGGCACGCTTACTATCGGTCTGCCCTTCGCCGCTTGTGCTTTCAGCATTGTTTACCGTATAAATTAAGCCACCTATGTCTTCTATGGTTAGCAAGGTATAGCCACATACTCACCCTCCTCTCATTTTTAGCACCTCGGCTGCATGAATGTTTCACAAAACTGCAGCACGTAGACGGCACCGTCACTGTCAAGCAGCTCTTTAGCAGTTAAATGAATTACAGTGACGGTAAACTGGTGAGAAACGCAAGGAGAACTATTGTCAGCAAGAACCGGCGAGGCTAGCTACACCACTTGCTAGCATTAACGTTACTAGAGTGTGTACCCTTCGTGAAGTTCCGTGCATTTCTTAGCAGTAAAAGAAAGGTTCCTTCGTGTTCTTCTTCTTTGAAGTTTTACAGCAGCTGGCATCCTACATTTTGCATTACTGCCATCTTCTGGAGTTAAATAACTCATACAGTGGCTGGTATGTCAGGTTTTTCTAATCAGTCTTGTGTTGAAAGCTGATGGAACTTTTTAATGTATTTATCGATCTATAAAAACCTGCATACAGTCTGTATATTTACATTCCTTCAAACTGTAAATACCCTATTATTTCTTGCCTTAATTTGAAGTTATTCCAAATCTACCAACATCATTTCAAATAATCTCTCAGGGGTTAAATGCCACATTATAGCTGGAAAAAAAACTAATTTTCATAAACCCCCAAGTCTCTCATTGCTGCATGTCTAGTAGGTGGTCTCTCCCTCATTTCAGGATTGCAGCCCTTTATTTGTTTTGTGACTATCTCCATGGCTTCTCAAATTCATCCAATAGTTCCGTATCGGTTTTCTGCATAAACACAATTTTGCCTGTCTCAACTTGTAGGGCAGACAGGGCTGATGTTTTTACTGCTCCTATACATAATCTAAGAACCTGGAATACATCTAATCAACCAATTACAGTTTCTCATGTGAATCCAAAAACCACACTGCCGTAATTTAACCTTGATTCTAATACGCTGCATGTAGATATTTGAAGGATCCAATAACAGCTCCGCAGTCCAACCCTTCAGGGCTTCTCATCACATAGCTTACAACTTTTTTACACCGAACAGGAGTCAAAATATACTCCAAGAACCAAAATGTGTAAACTGTCTCTAAATTATTTCCAGACAGTTTCACTGAACATATGGTGACCACCCATTATGTTAAACAGTGTTGCAACGTGTTGAAGTACTATAATAGAGAGAGCAGCAACCACTACTCCTGTCTCATACAAATCATGTAATATCTATAACATTAACAGTAACACTGGGTGTTATTAACAGTGGTCTGATCTCAAATTGTATGCTATTCGATCTTTGCCCACCAGATGCTGCTCTTGGAAAGATTATAATCCTGAAAATTCACTAAATGTCAGTTAATTTTACAGGTTACAAATTACAAGTATAATCCTTAAATTAAAGTTAGTGGGATGCTTCACGAATAATCCTAAATGCTGTGTTAGGGAGCAGATAGACAGATCGACAGGGGACTGTTGCTATCATATATCCATGACATCAAACCAAACCAGGAAGTTGGTATGTTTTGTGATGTAGGCCCGCAATAATCGGGCCACTAAAAAGGTAGATTCTCTGGAAAACAGGGTTTCAAAGATAAAGACTTTTGTAATAAATTTGTAACTGCTCTGGTGAAACGCTGAGTGAAATGTCCCTTGATGAAAGGACATTGAGGGCAGAAAGCATGTTAACCAATCATTTGAAGATTACAGCATCTAACTCATCAGATATAAAAAAAAATAACCTGACATGGGGAATATGGAGTCAAAGGCTCGTTAGATATACATTTGAATATGTTATGTTGATGTTTTTCCCTCTTCCCAGGTTGACTATTGGTATTGCCGTAACATCTAGCTCACACTCAGTGTGACCTTGGAGGAGACAGACAGATTATGTGCAACACAGCTGTTGCCCGTTCAGCTCTGTCCTTGAGATTCGTTGATTTGATTCTGTGGCGTTGTAGTCAGTGTCAAAACCTTTGACGTATCACCCTTCTGTTCTGTTAGTCAAAAACTTCATAGGCTACCAAAATAAAGTCAACAAAAATAATGTCTGTGTGTGAAAACATAGAGTTGATTTAATTATCGCCGAGGCAGAAATGCTGACGCTGGCAATAATGAGATGCATAGCTGCAGCACAGATGCAGGTGAGGAACTTACTATTCACCCGTAAACAATGATGTCACCATTAAAAGATGTGAATCTGTATATTGTGGTTGTCTGTCGGGCAGACTGCAGGATTTGGTATTGAGTCATATTGTATTATGACATTTTTCGCACAAAGCTTTTGTCATATATGCAGAATTACATTTTTTTTTCTTTTTGTCAGTAAAAAACTCACAGAACTCAATTTTACGTAAGAGCTCACTTGGAAAATGGTCTTTAAAGGGAAAAGGGTTTCATTGAATTAAATGAGAAATGGATGGATTCAGCTATAAGAGACTGACAGCTGGCGAGTTCACTCTCTCTTATCTACAACTCAATTACCTTTGACATGCCAGTCAAAACATCTATTACACACACACACACACACACACACACACACACACACACACACACACACACAATGGAACTCTCATACACACATATATACGCACGCTCTCTGGCTCAACTCTCGTATCCCACGACTCAATTATTTGAAATATAGCACTCCAAACAGCTGGAGGGCTTGAGCTCAATAATACAAATTCGGAGCGGCTACAGGACAGGGAGAGACTGTGATGACCTCGCTGGGAATATCATATTATCAAGCCAAGGGACATGCTTGTCATTCACCTCATGCTACGCAGCCAATAGCCAAGCAATTGATACACATTGATTTCTCTGTCAGTCAGCATCTTTTTTGACTGGAGCTGCGACTTTATATCTTCAAGTGTAAGAGTTGCTGTCATTGCATTTTCTGCTGGGTTTGTGAAAGACATAGTTGAACTCATCTGACATCACCATGAGTGATGACTCTTTGATTTGCAAGTCACTGAATGCATTGCGAAGGGTGATAGATGTGGTGTCCATGGCTACAGTAAATGTGTTGTCACCTTGGAGACAGAGCGTTGCTTTGAGTCAGAGAGGACGGCTACATAATGGCGACTCCTCATTTCAAACACATCACAGAGGAGGGGGCAGATACAGCCAGGAGTTACATTTCACTGCAGTATGACATTAAACTGCCTTTTTTGTTTCCTGTCATGCAGATTCATAATTAACAACCTAAGAGCTGCTGTAGCTGTTGTGTCAGTCAACGAGGTTTAATGAGATTGCACATTGTACAGTGATGGCCTAATCAGCTAAGTGAAATAGGCAGGCCTACCTGGCATTGTCTGCATGCAGCATAGAGTGTCCTGAACACTATGCATGCCAAGAATAAATTGGGTGGAAATTGCTGTATGTCTCAGGCAGCAATCAGGCGGCCTCCTGTGGCGAAGAAGCAGATATTTAATAAAAGCTATATTTCCCTCATTGCTCTTGCAAACACACCCTTTTTCACATCTATGATGATATCTATAAATCTAATTAACCTGCAGATATAGGTTTGTTCCTACTATTGTGTCTATGTGTGTTCTCCTGTGTGAAATGTGGGACCTGTCTTGCTTAAGTGCAGGGAGTGGTGAGGATTTGGAGGCTAAGGATATGCCATCCCAAACCAAAGCCATTCAGTGACGTGATAAAGAAGTAACAGCAGGGTTAATGCAATGTTTGTATGATTCAAATGTATGGATGTCACATCTTCCTACAGCTGAATCAAAACAAGACAGAGAATTTAATATTTGGGGCAAATGCCCAGAATCAGCAACTGTCTGTACACCTTCAGTCATTAGCCCTTCACACCAAGAACCAGGTCAAAAACCTTGGATTCTGATCTCAGCTTTGAAGCCCACATTACAAATGTCACCAAAGTGTCAATTTATCATTTAAGAATCATCGATTAGGTTAGATCATTTCTTTTTCAGGCTGACACAGAAAAACTAATTCATGCTTTTATAACCTCTAGGCATGAGTATTGCAATAGTCTCTTCTTTGGTTTACCCCAAAAAGCTGTTTTTAAAATACTGAATGTCCTGGCACCAGCCTATCTATCAGACATGCTTTTTAGATATTTACCTACTTCTGCAGGTCCATCAGATCTTTTGCTGGTCTCCTAGTTGTCCCAAGGATCTCAACAAAAACGCGTGGGGAGCCGGTGTTTAATTAGTGTGGCCCTTGTGTCTGGAACAGTCTGCCTGAGGATCTGAGGGACTCCACCTCTATGGACACTTTTAAAAGAACTCTTAAGACAACTTTTTAGCCTGGCTTTTACTTACTGCCTTAGTTTTTATTTTTATTTTTCTAATCATTGGTTTTCACTGCCTACTATTTCTGTCTCTTGTGCCTTTTTAATTATAGTGACTGTTATTCATTTGAACATTTTATTGTTGTTATGGGTTAGGGTTTGGAGTACATTTTTTTTGTCTGTGCTGTTTTGATCTAATTTGCAGGGTTTGTAGCTCCGTCTGTTCACACCTCACTGTGTTAAATATTCTCACCATGAAAAGTGGATTAAGGAAGAGTGGTCACCACTCTGCCTAAAATGCTATTATCACACCTGCAGAATCTTTAGATTGTGAATGATCTTATCCTAAGCTGTCATTAATCTCCCAGTCTTTGCCCAACCACCTCTGATGGTAGAGATAGATAATTAGCACATTTAACCACTGTGCCAAAAATAAAGATGACAAGATGACTTTCAGAAGCTTTCTTTGGCTCTCCAGACACCTTGAACAGCCTCCACAGTGGTACCATCAGTTGCCAGAGATGCTAAATCAAGCAGCCTTCAAGTAGTTTGTTAATGGAATTCTAAATGTTTTTTTTAGACAAGCATGAATGCCAGCTTTTGTCAAATCAAGTCAAGTCAACTTTATTTATAGTAGTCTAATATTACAAATCACTAATTTGCCTAAAATTGCTTTACAATCTATGACACCTGCGATCGTCAGACATTCGATTATGTGCATTAAGTATGAAGGTAAAGTCAAGAGACAATTAGCCTAGCTTAGCTCAAAGACGGGAAGCAGGAGGCAACAGCTAGCTTGGCTCTTTCCAAAGTTCAGCAATATGCGCAGCACCTCTAAAGCTCACCCAATAACTGGTTGTGAACTTAAGAAGTGCTGGTAGCCATATTTTTGATCTTTGCACAGAGATGGGCTCGCTCTTTCCTCCTGCTTCCAGTCTTTTTGCGGAGCTAATCACCTGCTGATTCCAGCTACAGACAAGAAAGTGCTATCGATCTTCTCGTCTTACTCTTAGCAGAAAAGCGAATAATCATATTTCATGAAATGGCAAACGATTCCCCTAAGGCAATAACCATCTCAGCTGCCACCACAATGATGCTCAGCCTCATCATCCTTACCATCATTATAAATCCCAGTTACAATAATATATTGCGGTAACAGTTAACCTTCTGCCCAGAACTCATCACGTCGGGAAATTCCTCAACACGGCTCACTATGAAACAAATTTTCTTTCTAAAGGAGGTGCAACCATGAAATAGTGTCAGCAGCAAGCCCTATTTGAAAAAGTGCAATATCAAGGGCATGCTGTAATTACAATGTGTTCAATTTAGCCTCAGAGAAGACATCAGTCTCTGCAGAGAAGTAGAACCCACTGTCCTTGAAAAATGTAGCTGCATTTACACATCTAAGGGAAGTCACAAGGTTTCTAAAGGTGGGTAAACTGTAGCAATGTGTGTGCATAAAGGGGCCATGTTGCTAACCTCTATCCACTTAAAGAGCGAATTCACTCAATTTAAAGAAAGCTCAGTCACTTTGTGAAGGTCAGTCAGACCGGTAGGCATAATAAGTGATTATTGAGTTGTTTTGGGAGATCACTCCTGACTGAGCTGATACCAGAGGACATGTGGACTGTGGTCAGTAAAAAGAGACAGGGTTGTGGTCCAGATGAAAGGTTACTATTTCATCCTGTGGGGACGGAAAGGCCATCTTTCATTTCTCATTTAATAGGTGTCTATGTGTGTATGTGTGAGTGCATGCGAGTGTTGGTTGGTAAAGTGAAAATGGTAGGTTTGAAAGGAAAGAGTCAACAATGTTCCCTCAAATTTAGGTTTCTGACCTAATAAACTGAAAATCTAGAAGAATCTGAGATGTTTTCATAATACATAATGGATCTTTATTTTTAAGTTAAAGATTCAATTAGACAATGACGTATTAAACTTAGTCACAGTGGAATAAAGCTTACACAATGATGTTGCTTTACATGCCCTACAATATGTGGGTTCTTACAAATACCCAGTGCAAACATTGTCACTGATTAACGCACGCTATCATTGCCTTGAAACTAATGATGTAAATTGGAGAGGAAAGTACTTATTCATTAGTGTGTGACAGCAGGTCATGCTCTAAAGAGATCCTGCAGCAGTGCGTCGTAAATAAAGACTAATAGCCCAGTTGGGGGCAAATAAGTCCACTCACAGGCAGCACAGGTTTTACAGCTATCCATCCAATTAATATCTTGTTGCATACACACTGGACAGATTGACCAATGACATTTATACGTCCATCAAGTACACAGCGTGTCACATAAGGTGGCTGCTATGAAATCAGAGTTAATGACCTGGGAGTATAGCACAGCATGTGATTTTCAAATATGACATATTTGCCCACACACAGTCAGTTTTCCAGGTAGAAGGAGCTCCATAGAGGAGGTTGTGTGAAAAGGGACTACAGTGAGAGAGAGGAGACACGAATGATAAGGCCTCATTTACCAATATCTTCATTCTTTGGTGATTTGTTCTGAAGAAAAGTCCTAAGAAAAGTCTAAGTCAGATTCACGACGTGTTCTTAAACCCCAGAATTGTTTGGACATGTGACCAATACAATGGTGAATCCCATTTTCCTCGTTAATTGAAGGCGTGTGTCAATTGATCCAAATTAACATATGTAAACGCCCTGCCAATCCCCTTAAAAGGGCACGCGACTGCAGGGCCTTGTGCACACACAGAAATTGAAAAGCACTGGACCAGATTTTAATATCTGGTTATCGATAAATCAGTAATCAAGCAAAGATTATGATAAATTATGATCAAATAGAAAGAGTGAATGGTCTTGATAATTGGTAAATATGTATGTAAAAACTAAAATTTCTAAAATCATTACAATATTTTATATAACTAAAGATATCTTGAATCAGAACTCCTGATGAACGGTATTGTTCTCTCACAGTTCCAAACATTAACTCCTGTATGGAGAAATAGGGAAACACAAACCTAACCAACACTCATTTTAATGCTACAGAAGAGAGCAATAGGATTTTAAATTGATCGGAACCAATCTGTTCATTTACATGCTTTAAAATGTTGTGATCTAGTTTATGTTAAAACTGCACAGAAATATATTTATATTGTGTAGGTATAATAATACCTTTTGCATTCTTTTGGAAAAACTGTTAAAAAAGGACTGAAATGAATTATTATCACTCCTACTACAACAAATGTCATATTTAGTAACTTAAGTGGATACAAAATAACACAAAAGGTGAATAGGATACTATTACTCGTTCAGCTTTGAAGTGTTAGTGTCATATTTATTAAAAAACAACCAAAATGCTTTGTTAAATAACAAAATGATTTATAAAGAAATATTAAAACATTATTATATTATAGTATTATTTATAATTGCAATACACCTGCAAAATTGTAAAAACATGCAATAACCAATTATTTTGCACAAACATGTCAACACTCAAATGTGGGTAAGTGTACCCTTGAGTGTGCGTGGATTCCTTTCTCACCTGAGAACAAATTCCAAATAAATTACCATAAGTGAATGTCAGAATCTTAGTGAAAACTAAGTGGGTTTTAAGCACAGTTGGTGAATGAGGCCCATTGAGAGGAAGGGCCACCGTACAAGTCCATGTAGTGATATATCTGTCTGGCTTCCTATATCTCTGCCTTCCTAGTCAGATGGCCCTGTAGTAAGTCAGCGTAATAGCCATTGCTCACGGAGCCTTATGATTTAAAGACAAGAGTTTCTTGTTGAGAATCTGGACAATATATCACCCCCCCATGTTCCCTTCTTTAGCTCCACTCTTGGCTCTTAGTTGTTTTCTGTTTCAAGCTGTTTCCCTCTCTCTCTCTCTCTCTCTCTCTCTCTCTCTGCACTCTCTTTCTGTTGCCCTCTCCCACACACCCAGGGAGACACACTCTCCCAGACACCTCCCCTCCTCACCTCTGAGGCCCCACACAATACAAGCTTAATGAAAAGGTACTTTACACTGGCGGCTGTGCACTAGGGAGATATCTGTTAATGTCACTGTTCATGGGAGGAATTAGCAGAAAGCAGGGTGTTCTTATCTGTATGTGAACAGTGTGCATCCTGATGGCACTGTATGATACCTGGATAACTGAGGTATAGCTTATTTGTGCCACTGTGTGTGTGTGTGTGTGTGTGTGTGTGTGTGTGTGTGTGTGTGTGTGTGTGTTAGTTCACCACCCAGCAGTACATAGTGGCAGTTCACGCGACTGATTTATGTTCCCCAGGTTGCCACTCTGCAGGCCCTGGCTTGATTGCAGTGTATCACTGCAGCTACAGCCATGACCCCACTGTGACCCCATAAATTAGCCCCACTGCATGATGGGAGATGACAAAATCAGATGATGCCTATCTTCTCAAGCTGATTTATTTGATTTCACTATATTATTTATTCCCCCCTTGTCTCCTTCCTGTAAATTCAGGCATCTCAGTGGTGCAATACATCACAGCTGTAGCGAGCCTAGAGGAGCACGACGAAAAGGATTGATGTTCTTCCATGGATCATTGCTTAGAGGCTCTGTTTAATGGTTAAAGCCACGATTTACATGCTTGATCAAGAAAGTGTTCGAAAAATGAAGGCAGATCATATGCTGTCTTATATTCTCAGCTGATTAAACCATGTTACCTGACATGGAACACTGGGGACTTTCTCAAGCTCTGGTTTTCCAATGATACACAGTTCACAGTAGCAGTGGAAAATGTATCACTTTTGACCTCTTCCTGAACTTGGCAGATATATACAGAGCCTTACAGAGAGGAGCATGACTGATGGAGGAAAACGGATAAGTGTCCAAGAGAGAAAAGGGTGATTTTTTTAAGGAAGGAACCAGGGTCACAAGTATGTGTGTCTGTGTGTGTGCTGGGACTTAGTGTTGTAGCATCCTACAGCATCCTTCACATCAAAGCAGCTTTTAGGGAGCAATTAACAGAGCTTCAAATAGGCGAATAACACAATTAACAGAGACACTATCTTTACATTCAACATGGCCCCAGGTTAACTGAGTTTACAGTGGAGCATCTCAAAAGCAACTTGTAAACAGTTGCTAATGGATGGCACTCCTCCTTTGATTGTCTCACTTAGGCGTAGATTTTAGATTGCCAGGAGAAGCACAGATGTGTGCTGTGATCAGATGTAGAACAAGCAACCACAGGGAGAGGGGGAGAGATTTGCACGTGACTGGTAGACTGCAGAGTGTGTCTGCAAAGTCATCTGAGGTCGACCAGTCTGTGTGATGAGATAGATGGTGCAGAGAAAGGGGCTCAGGCCGAGTCAGCACAGTGCCACACGGGTCCGGGCCCACACACAGAACGCACCACCTTGCATGCTAGATTTGATAGCGATTGAAATTTGGCTTTATTTGTAAAGAAGAAAGCCACGTAAAGAGTGTGGTACATGAGGTACCACGCTGCATGAGACCAAGCGTCCGCAATCAATAGCGGCTCAGTGAGGGTGAGCTTGGACACAGCGGTGCTTTGCGCTCAATTCATATGTGAACTAATGGCGATCCAGTAGATAGTTCTTGAGATATTTCAGTCTGGAGCAAAGTGGTGGAGCTACTGACCGACTACATGACAGCATGCATGGCAGACCGCACTGATATGGCAAAAAGTTATATAGCTGGTGAAACACCAAATGAGATGCAATAAGGCTCCCAAAAGGCAGCGATAGCACATTTATTGTAAAATAATTCATTTTTGATGATATATTTGATCAAAGAAATGTCCACTGCAGATCTTTTTTTTTTTGCAATTACACAGTAAGACAGAGATAACATGAGCGAGACAGAGACTGAAGAGAAGACATTGGTCTGGATCAGTGTGAGCTGTGTTGTAACACAGTGGCAGGGACTGCTTAGTGATGTTCAGGACAACACTCTAAGCAGAGGAGAGGAGGAGAGGGAAGGAGAGAAGAGGCCTGGGGAATAGAGCAGAGCGACCCTGGCCTTTCTTGGTAGTATGTTTATTCCTGTGAACACACCACTTCTACAGGATGAGAGGTGACTGGATCTCAGCTCTGGATGTTTCTCAGGTTCCATGTCAGCCAGGATTGGACTTCTCTCCCAGTTCTTCAAAGGCTTCGACATGCCCCCCCCCATTTTCTTGTTGGATCCAGGGGCAGACATATCCCTTTCATCAGGAGGTGCTTTTCTCTGACAGCACAGATTACTGAGAGGCAAATGCATTTAGAAATGCCAGCCTCATTTACCTTACTAACACACCGAGCCCTCACCACGCTTTGCCTTAATAAATGGTTCATTCAAGGTCTTCTATCTGTTGTCCCATGCATTACATTCAGCATATTATATCTTTATGTAAGCTCAATGAATACTAAATTCAAGTGATACCAACAGCTCTGTGCAGACGAAAAGCAACTTCAAGTAAGTACAATTCAATGTGAAGATAGAGATACAGGAGAAGAGGATGGAGAGACAGACGGGGAAGGTACTGTGGGTTAAGCTCAGGTTGGTGTTGACAGCAGGGGTGCTTGGTGACAAAAACACTTTTGGTTCCCTCTGCTGGAGTGTGGAGCCTCAGTCTCAGCCCTGGAGTTCCTGTAAATCTTGCCTTCTGCTGTTTACACAGGACTGAAGCTAATGTTACAGGGACCAGCTCCTTCCATCTGGAGAAAGCAGGCCCCTGGTTTTGGTGTTGATCAAGACACTCCTTGAATTCTAGATCTCCTCAGAAAGAAATGTGTCCATGTCTCTGATTTGATTGAACATATTGTAGCAAATTAAATCACTTTGCTTAATCACTTTACCTAAAGCCACTCTATGTAGAATGTGGATTTCTGGTGCCCCCATATTGTAAAATTAACCAAACGAGAGTGTTAAAATCCTAATGAGCTGATGTAAATCAGTTAGAATGTTTACACTATGTTGAACATTTTAGTTTAGCATGTTAGCATGCTAACATTTGCCAATTAAGTACAAACCATAGTACAGCTGAGGCGGATGGCAAAGTCATTGTTTTTTCTTGCATTTGGTCATGAAAATTGGACAAATTGGAATTTTTACCTGACGTTAGATGAAAAGTCAGGGGATCACAAAGTGATTACAATTTATCTTGAGAGAGATTTGATCGTGCGTTGCAATCTATTTTACAGTTGTTGAGACATTTCACTCAAACCACAAATGTCAACCTCTTGGTGGTGCTTGAGGAAAAGTCAGAAGATCCCTAAAGTCAATAGGTTTCATCATCTGGGTACCTTGAATGTCTGTACAAAATGTCATGGCAATCCATCCAACAGTTTATGATATATATTTAAATCTGGTAGACCGACTGGCGGACAGATCCGTTTTCCTCAAAGAAAAATAATTCTGCTTTGTTTTTCTGAATTAACAAATTCTGTTCTCATCTATGGAATGCAATGTAAGGCAATTTTAAATAAAAATAGATAAATAAATAAAAATGCCTGTGAAATAAATCCTGAAATACATAGATAGCATAAATATATAACAAAATATAAATATGAAAATGTAAATGAGTCCCCATAGTTCAATAAATTAAATTTATTTTAGGGGACTTTTAATTATTAACTCCACATTCATTTCCCAGCACTTTTTTATTTCCATCTGTTATATTCAAATGAATATAACAGAACATGAATTTACTATTCATCAGACACCAAATGAGACAAGAAAAAGCAATTTAACGGTCCCTCCCACTCGGGATGAGAGCTGCCGTTCACTCTCCTCCAAGCTAAGTATCTCCTACAGCACCTGGGAGTGAGGCAGAGGGCCGTGGGTTTTGCTAGTTAGCTATTAAGTAAATTAATAAAATCCCTTGCCCCATATTGCTATTTTCCAAGCTACTGCAGCTGTCATATTTTGCAGAGATGGCCCTTTGGGTCTTAGCAGCTGTAGCAACTTAAATTCAGCCAGTGCATACAGCAGCGCTCGGTGATGGACCTTCAGTTAGCAGATGTGGTGTGCGCTAGCTAGCTAATTCTTGTGCTGTTGCTTTATTCTAAATTTATGAGATAACCGCGCCCCATTTATTTAAATATAACAGAATAATCAAAAAGAGCTGGGATATAAATGTGGCATTATGAAATCAAAGTCCCCATATATATATATATATATATATATATAGTATTCCTGTCGTGTTAATGCCGAAAAAAAAGAGCAGATTTTCTTTCATGAAACATTTCTCAAAATTCTGAGATAATAATCTCGTTCTCAGAAAAACCAGGGCAAACTTTTTTTTCTCAAAAGAATGCATTACGCCGCTAGCATGGCTAAACATTAAGACATTCTCTGCAAACTCAAACATTATGACGACACAATAAATTAATGTCATATGCGCCTCATCAATTCTTTATAACCGTCATAATTCTAAAAAGTCGTAGATCGTACAAATTAAATAGATTTAGTTCAAAGATGAATTCACATCACAATTCTTAAAAAGCATATTACTTGTTGCATAAAGACAAAAAAAGTCTGTTTTGTTGTTAGAACTGGAGTAAAAGAGTTGAACCCACTGTGTGATCATCATTTCTACAGCTTTCTGGTCCTTTCCAGAGAGAGCAATCCCTGTGTAAGAGATTGTGTAGAGACTGTGAGCGCATATAGTCTCAGGACATCAGTGATGTAACATCAGGGTAAGAGAGGACGACTTCTAACAAACACAAATACATTTAATTGTGCACATATTCAACAGTGTTTCATATGACTGTTGTGCTAGTGATATAGCCGAAAATGTTTACAACAACAATGTATTAAATGTTGTGGTTAGTATATCACGACACAGTAATATTTAAAATCAGATGTTGACCAATGAGGCATAAAAAGGGTAAACATAAGCTATCTAAGTTGCTAGTCAAACAATGCTAATAATACACATAACACAAGTGCCTTGACATCAACAGATTTTATTCTAACACAAACTTGTCTCCTCTGCTATGTATTTGTATTCTGCATTCCTTGCCAGGGTAATAGCTGCCTTCCCTGACAGGCACATTTCCTTTGAAGCTGGATGCTGGTAAACGCAGAGATCCAGAGTGCACGTGGGAATATAGGCCAGGAATCCAGGATCATGGATATGGGAATAGGCAGTGTCCTTGGGAAAGTGAGCTGTGTTGATAAGCCGCTGAGGGATTCCTGGAATGGAAATGGGGTGAGCCAATCGATCAGGAGAGTAAAAACCCTGAGGCGGAGCAGGGGTAGTTGTGGGTGGGGTGGTAGGTTGATTTGCATGATGTTATCTCCATCATCAGCCTAATCTCCACTCAATTCCAGGGACCAATTCAAAAGTCTGAACAATGTACATTTCTTTTATCACATACATGCAAGGACCATAGCAGTACGTCTGCATATGTTATTCCATTTACGGCAATCATGTAACCTGAGGCATTTCATAGTGATTCATGGATTTTTTTTCACCTTCCAGGCAGCCATTGCTTTCGATATATTTCTGCATGTTTGGAAATCAATTGTTGGACTTTCTTTGGTTGTGTTATCCATCATACAACAACTATGCATTTGTTATTTGTCAAAGTTATAAGGCAGCGCAGTGCACAATTTTTTATAAATTAAATAAAACACCAGTCAAGACAATTTCAAGAATATTTTAATTGTTTTTCATACCATAAAAGAATACATAGAAACCAATGGTTGTAAGACATTACATACATAATGACATACATTGACATTCACAGATTTTTTTATTTAAAAATTCTAAGCAGTTCATTGTATATTACACCTGGTTTGAAGAGCTCAAATTAAAAAGGTAAAAAGTATGTTTTTTTGATATACAGTAAATATTAAATTAATATTACATTAATGACTACTTGTTATCACATGACCAAAGTTCCATAGGTTATGATGATAGAGCAAACTCAATTCACTGATGGAGACTGTGAGATGCGGTTGAAGTTGTCCTCAAGTTAATTTTGTCAAACTATGACTCCTAAGGTCAAGAGTGAACTTTTGCATTCAAATAATAATTATATCAACACAGTGGGACACACTCAGAGCAGCACAATGCATAGACACAATAGACATAAACACAAACACAGGCATGTACGCACACACATATGAATACAAACATACCTTTGCAGGTTCATACACTATACTTGCTCTTGAGTGGGATGATCCATTAACCGTAAATCACACGTCTCTTGACAATTCTTAACATCCAGTCAGGACAGTAAGCCAGGGCTGAGGGTGTTGTCTTCTCTGACCAATCAGAGAGGCTGAGCCAGTCTCTTTCTCCTCTCTGACGTCAGGCAGATAAAAGAGAGGGAGACTGGGAGAAAGAGGAAGACAGGGTGATGGTGAACGAGAGCTGAAGGAGGAGTCGTATCAGAACAGTCGAATAGGGTCAGCTGAATTACAGAAGAATGAAGAAAAATATGGAGAGAAATGGTGGCAGTAAGAAAGAGCAACAGAATGCTGTCAGACCATTAAAAAGGAGGAAAAGTGAATACAGAAGAGGAGAGAAAGAGAATACAGCGCTTCAATCTTGAAGCCATAAGTAAAGAGAGATATAGTGACAGATTCACTTACAGGTTGACGCTGGTAGTGGATTTAGTGTCACCTGTCTCTTTTCTTTCACCCCGTTCTCCCCTCCTCCGCTGACTGTCATCAGGTCCAGTTTAGTCCTGTTCACTTCTTTCGTCATCCCCGTTTCCCTCCATCAGGAATGCCAAAGGCACAGAGTAAAGAAAGGCCTTGCCAAAAGAAGAAGGAGATATGTTTTATTGATCCCTGAGAGTAAACTCAACGTCTTTACTCTGCACTCTACACTATGCACAAACAGGACCTGTACACATGAAACGATGTCAGAGTGAGGGGGCTGCCCCATGAACAGGCGCCCTGAGCAGTTGAGGGCTCGGCACCACGAGCAAGTGCACCTTAGAAGTGCCCAAGAGGCTATCAATCCACTCTCACTTGTTAAACCTCCTGTTCCCAAGCCAAGTCCCAATGGACCAAGCTGCTGCCGTCAGCACGCCTTAAAAAGCTTCAAACAGAGTAGTGAAAATACAATGAACCCCCCCCCCCCCACCCCACACACACACACACACACACACACACACACACACACACACACACACACACACTCGGTTATCTTTTATTTGTTTATTAAACATTTTTAAATAGATATTCATAAATAGATTGGCTGAGCTTTGACAAGCCAGACAGATCAGTGATGTAAAAATAGATATAACAGGCGTTTTGATGTTGAATATACAAACGCATATTGATATTCCATCTGTTTTGATTCCCTACATACTTGAATAGAAATAGAGGTAAGTGCGCAAAATACCTTTGATTAGGCAAGAGCTATTGTATCATCACAATGAAAAAATACAACCAATTCTATACACACGTATGTACACTTGATTCAGGGAGGAAACACACACTTTTCTATCATGGATGGCGAGTCATGTCTGTTACCGTGATAGCTTCAGATTTAAGGGAAAAGCTATCTGCACTCATGTCACAGACAAACACTTTCTCTCCCGTGTCTCTGGCTCGGTCTCTTTACTCCGTCTCACTCTTGCCCTCACGCTACTTTAGGCTCCCACACACACACACACACACACACACACACACACACACACACACACACACACACACACAGAAACACACACACGCACGCACGCACGCACGCACGCACGCACACACACACACACACACACACACACACACACACACACACACAGAAACACGCACACACACAAATACAGGTAGTGAAAGTGTTTCGAGTGGTGTGAAAGTGACAACTCTCTGCTGTGCCAGACACACACTCCGTATGTGGTTGGTTGGCCACCTCTCAGGAGCTGACATAAGTCAGGCGTTCCGCTTGAACCAATCAAATTGCAGATCTGGAAATGGTATTATGAAACTCCTGGCATCGTCCCTATATCCATATGTCTACCAACAGGGCAGGGGGAGTCAGGCACACGTATACAAACATGCACGCACGCACGCACACACACAGACACACACACACACACACACACACACACACACATACACAGGGTTAGGGTCAAAGACAGGAAATTGAGCAACTACAGTTAAAGGCAGACGAGACAATCCCAGCCAAAGTAGGACATCTATCCCCGCGAGGCATGATCACAGTATCCTGCAGTAACATAATATGTGAGAGCAATGAGTGATGAGCATCCAAGCATCCTTAGCAATCACACAACAGATGTTTGCCATGACACCATTCACTGTTTCAAATTCAGTTGATGTTCCTACCAAAATTCACGCCTTGCACAGCAAATTTTCCTTCTCCAATACTATTGTGAATCAGAGAACAAGTGGTTCAAAAATAATCGAGGAAATTGAATCCCTTTGTTTGAGCACCTGTCAACATTTGGTGATAAGTCAGCAAATTACGTTATTGACATGACTCGTTCCCCCCACACAGAATATCACAGAAATAGTACAGGGCTTCTGATTTTAAAGGTTAACTCTGAAGTACACTCAACATGAGGTGCAATGCCACCAACAAGAGGAGAACAAACATCTATTTCTGTTGTGCTTGAGAGTAGTTTTACAAAGTAAACAGCTGCGACAGGAAACTGAGTAAACTGCAGCTTACACACAGCAGCAAGTGCTGAGCTATCCATGGTGATGACATCAAGTGCTGTTCTCCCATAGAAATTCCACACAATATAAAACATATTAATTTAAGTCCCTGCACTATTTAATATGTTGTTGCATATTTTTTGGGGGGCAAAGAGACACTGGTTACTCTAAAGCTAATAGAATTGGCGTAAGATGACCACTTTTCACCTTCAACAACAAATACGCCGCCTCTCGCCCTGCCTTAAGCTCAAATGAATCGGGCAATCATCTCTTGTCATATCCCCAATTTACAGTCCATTAACATTAAGTAACACTCTATTTGGTAGCACTGTTTGGATAAATACTGTAATTTACTTTCAGCACCTTAAGTGCAACTACCTCCTATCTCCCCCTCCCACCTCGCTCTCTCTCTCACCCCCCCCCCCACACACACACACACACACACACACACACACACACAGGGTCATAGTGTAATTCATGTGTTTGTTTTAAACCCACTGACCAAACATAACATAAGATGTAGGGAACAGGTACATGCTATAGTTAAACCTACAAGCTCAACCCTTGCTTGTTCAGCTGCTTTCCACTTGCCTATAGAGGCTCAAGCCTGACTAGTTTTCAGTGTTGCTGTCAAAGCCCTGATTTTCTTGATATCTATTTCAGCTGATGCGTTACCTCTGAGCAAGAAAAGGAGCAATGCAATGTGAGGATTTGCGATATATGCAGTCTATACGTTGCGTCTATGAAATGGGCCAGATCGATACATCCTAATGACTCTATCGAAACAGTCAGAGTGATGTCTTACCTGCATTGTTGTTCTCGTGAAAGGACTCGCGTCTATTCTGCACCAAAAGCAAGATGTCGCCAAAAGTGTGTTTGTGCCCTGCCAAGACAATATTTGGGGACTGTTACTCATGAAGAGCAGAGAGGATATACCTAAACACCCTTTAACCACATTTCTGTGTGTCTGTTCTCTCTCTCTCTCTTCCTCCCTCCCTCCCTCCCTCCCTGTGTGTGTGTGTGTGTGTGTGTGTGTGTGTGTGTTTGTGTGTGTGCATATAGGTAATAAGCTGCTCCGCCACTGCGCAACGATGGAGCTATCGCAACGATGGAGATGACGCAAACCGACCCAGCTCTCCGAAAAAGTGTTTCAAGACGAACATGGCGGCAACTTAACCGCGGTTCAAGATGACAATGGCCAACGGGAGAAAGGATTCTAGGCTTTCCACCCAGGTACCGGACAGTGTGCGTGCATCGAAAGGGCTCGTTGCTCTCCTTTAAGTGAATCCTCCAACCGAACGGGCGGCAGCATAGACGCGCAGCATCAGTACCGAGAGGCTCGCAACAGCTGGTCTCCCTGCGCCCCCGACGAAAGAACAAACCCCGGGGAGGGACGGTCGGGAGAGGGGGGCATGCGGTCAAAGAGGACGCCGTTTCCCCCCGAAGAGCCATGGGGAACCAGGATGCGGCAGCGCGAAGCTTAATCTGTGCGGGCGCGCTAATTGGATCGGAATAGCACCGATCGCTGCGGGCGCGATAGAGGAGCGCCCTGGACCGGCGGAGGCACGGCACCCCACCGTTACAGAGGAGAACAAACCGGAGTCCGTCTCCCCCCAAGTCCATGAGTATTGTGGCAGAGCAGCCCCCGCGGTGGAGTCGGCCAGGGCAGCACTTTCCTAAAATATGACCAGGGGTGCTTGGATGCGTCGGCAGCATGATGAGGGCTTAAAATACTGGTTTGCACCCCGAGAGAACGAGAAGCCATTTACCGAGTCGGAGCGGGCCCAGAGATGGCGACTGTCGCTGGCCTCTCTGCTGTTCATCACCGTCCTGCTCTCTGATCACTTATGGTTCTGCGCCGAGGCGAAACTGACGCGAACCCGAGACAAGCGGTCGGACAAGGGGCTTGCTTTTACGGACACGGGCGAGTACCCAAACTCCCTCCACCGACAGCATATCCCACCATCACCCGACCCCAACCGTCTCGCCAGAAAGCAAGATGTTATTTTTCTAGGGAATTCTACCAAACCTCTGTGGCGAATGGACACCTGTCATCCAGACAGCCTGTCCAAAGACTGCTTTACTTTCACGGACGCGAGGACCGTGTGCCTGGGCCTCTCCGGTGAAGGGGAGAGAGGGACACAGCTGGCGTACGTGAATCTGAGCGATTTGTACCTTTCTTTTTGTAATTCCTACTCACTTTTGGATTTGTTTTACGGGTTTACGAGTCCGGACGATTTGAATTGCACCCTGGATATGGCCATGGGGGTGGATCTGCTGGGATGCAGCAAGTGTGTTCGGGCTTATCAGCTTCTCGACCAGCGGGCGGAGGACAACTACCGGGAGTTTGAACTGCTGGTTCAGAAATACGAGACGGATGCGTACTCGGTTAGGACGTGCATGGAGGAATGCAAGGTAGGACTAACGAGGCTGGGTCGCGCGCGCGCACACACGCGCACCTACAAGTGCATTTAAGGGGGTGGGTTCACAGTCGCCATGGCAACCGTTGGGCATATTTGCCAGTATACTGGTATTTATTTTTTTTTAGCTCTCAGGCTACCAGTAGCCTTCATTTGGCCTGCCAGGGTTTGCACAAACACACAGTTGCACCACATGACAATGGCATGGGGGACAAGAGGACAGGTCAGCAGACTCCCACAGTCCTTCATCATTTTCCCTCCCTCTCTTTCTTCCTCGTTTCTCTCTCCAAACCTAATCTTTTAACATGGACTACTTTGTGACCTGTGGCTGTGGAAGTGACGTTTGGTGGAAGTGACATTTGGAGCAAGGGCCAGGCTTGCACTGCTACCGCAGCTCTATGAGAGGAGGGGAGAGAAGGGCTGCTGAGTGGTGCTCATTTCAATATCGTTAATAGCACGCCAGTGATTTCTGCACCTAATCCAGGCTTTGTGTTGTTCCCAGTTTGCTTGTTGTTTCCATAACACGGTAGCCTTAGACAGCACATACCTCAGGCTGTGGAGTATATGCTGCGCATGTGAACAACATGGCATACCTATGTCTACATCGTCCACACACGCAGACAAACACACTTTGTCTCGTGTTACTTTAGGCCCACCTGCCTGTGTTAAGCAAAGGAAATGTACCTGTAAATCGTAACATGGTGGGGATACACTGGTTGAATTACACTTCAATCTGGTTCATTTGTTGTGCACTGGACTGTTGCAGAGGCTTTTTCTCCCCCAGACAGCTGTGCATCCTCCTGTGCTCACTGTCCATTGTGCTGTAAGAAGGCCCCGCGAAAGGCCTTTCGGGAAGACATGTTTGTTTCTTCAGCTGTGTACTTACAGTATGAATTATTTTAATTAATCCGGCACAAAGACCATGACCAACCTCATTTCTTGAACAAAGCGAACCGCTACGTTGCATCTTACCCACCTCCACCCATACCTGATTAGATCAGGTGGGTTCAAGAGTTCCTGTTTGGCTGAACACACCCGATGGATGTGGGGGGGTCTTTCAGCATTGATAATGGGTGGTATTAAAAGTATGGAATGTGGTTAATAAGAGTAGGGATGTTGGAGTATGGTCTGACAAGGACAAAAAAGATGTATGATGTTTGTCTGGATTGTACTGCCACTGGTACAGAACAGTACATGCATTCTTCTGTATTCACAGTAGAGCTTTATTTATACTTGGCAGATGATCTTTTCACCTGTGCTGTAACATGTTCTTGTGTTCAATGCACCGCGGCATAAACCAATTTCCTTGTCCTGAATATTAAGATTGTGAGGAATTATAGTGACAGTTGTTATAAATATGTATCCAAAGTCAGGTGAGCTGCAGCAGCACCAGGTCAGGGAATGGACCTTGGAAAGCAGGAAATCTTCCCTCAAAACTGGCCTAATAATGATCCAGCAAGCCAAACCCATTTTATACAAGATGGATGTTGTACAAGGGCAGATGGTCAGGAGGCTGGGCTGCGAGTGCTGATAATCCATGTGTGTGTGAGGAAGGCCAGTTAGTGGGAGGATATACTGAGGTTTTATTGTGAGCCATAGTTTATACGGCCTGTTTGTCAGAGAGGGCGTGCATGCATGTAATGTATGTGTATTTATGTTCATGAACCTGTTTCATAAAACATCTCATAGCTGCTTCCTTCTTATGCCATCTAATCGCTATGGTGCATTTGCACTCCTACTCTTTGCTAATGTAATCAGACTCAGGCAGGGCTACAGCAGCCTTTTAGCCCCTTTAGCCCAATCTGAATTGCTAATCTGCTCCAGTGTTCGTGTGACCTTTGTGAAAGCACAGCACCCCGGGCCTGCATCACAAACCACCGCTCCTTGAAGAAGCACTCTGCTGGACAATAAAAAGACAGTAGACGGCTCGAAACATTACTTATTGCTGTTCACTCTTATCTCTCGTGTTTCTCTCATCTCAGACCTCTTTTTTACTTCCTCGTCCACGTTTTAAACAACTGCTCAAAGCTCCTTTTCAAATGGTTTGAATGAATTGCAACTGTAACATCACGTGGTGTTTCTGTATACTGTGGTCGTAAGTTGTCAGTGTTGTATAAGTTAAGGAGATGAGAGAACAGATAAGCAGTGAGATGATAACAAAGGTGAAAGAATAGGGGGACACGTGAGGTGAGGTTCAGAAGTGAATGTAACAGAAATAACAACTTTGCATTGAAGATTGGAAACTCTCACAAAGAGGCAAAAATATCAATACGTATAAACAACATAATAGGACATAGTCTAGTAATCTTCATGGACAGATTATTCAAACTTAGCTAGCTTTCAACAAGATGGTGTATGTCACTGGGCCTGCCTTGTTGACAGATAATGATGTGTTGCTACAGTGTACCAGCAAGTGTTAGCTGTGTAGCTAAAGCCTCACAGAGCTTGTTCATCTGTGTCATATATCTCCATTGTTGCCCTGAAAACTATTAAAAACAAACCAGTGAGCCACACTGTTGCATTTGGTGTCATGGTTCTTCGTTTCCATGAAAATAGGCACTGCAGTTTATTTAGAGTCAATCCACATACCCTGTCCTGCTGTCGTAAATACTCATTAGTGCTCTGAATGTGTATTCACCCTTGTCTGAAAATAGTTCGCAACAAATGCACTATTTAGTTCTGTTCGAGTTACTCTACAAAAAGAAATAAACTATAGATGTGTGACCTGTTTTTAAAAATGTACAACTTCAGAAGGAACAAATGGTTGAGTGCCAGACGCTGCCTTTGACTGAGGTTGGTCTTTATTTGTTCTGACTTGTGGTTGTCAGACTCCACTTCCTGAAAGTGTGTGCACAGATCGGGCCACCTTTGCTAAATCATCAGTCCCTCATCATAGCCACTTCTTTTTTTAACTTACACTAAACCTAAACAAGATAGGGTTGGTAGGCCTTTATCTCCAAAGATATTTTTGACAAAAGCTTCCATTTAGATGCTTTGGTTTCAGTGTCCTGTTATGGAGAGTGCTGGCTCAATGTCACACTATCATGTCTTACTGGGAATAAAACCGCCATCATTTGTGTTAATAACACTTGTGCTTCTCCTACTATGACAAGTCAAAATGTCCTCTGTGAAGCCCTCTGTAGATTGTTATGTTATATACCTTATTTTTGCTTCCTGTTCTTTTCAATTCAATACAATTATATTTGTATAGTCCAATATCACAAATTTGCCTCAGAGGGCTTTACAATCTATACAATATACGACATTCCCTGTCCTTGGACCGTCACATCGGATAATGAATAACTCCCCCAAAAATACCCTTTAACAGAGAAAAAAGAGAAAGAAACCCTCTCCCAGGATGGGCAGATGTGCAATAGATGTAATGTCTAATTTCTTTATTATTTCTTCTTGTGTTATTTACACCTTTTGATCTCTCTATGTACCTGTCTATATCACAGAGATGCATGTGTTCCTACACACACACTCACACAAAGAGCCCCATGTGCAGAGTTTCCTGCAGATCCAGACCTGACTGTCCCTTCCGGTGTAATTTAATTTGCACTCTGCTTCTCTGGCGGCTGTGTCTCCAGGGCTCTGCCTCAACATGTTGATCTCCTTCCTCTATCTGTTATTGTCTCTCTCTTACTTTCACATCCTTTCCCTCTTTGTCTTCCTCACAGCTGTGTCAGAGCTCTGAGGAACCAACATCACATGTACAGATGTGTCCAGTATCCGTCTCTACATCCCCTCCACCCCTCTCTCCCTCCTCCTCATAGACTTATTTCCCATCAGGGACCTCTGTTTCTCTCTCCCTTTCCCTTCCTACAAATATGTGTGTGTTGAGCTCTCTTTTTCTGCTGGAGTGATAGATACTGATCTAGCTTAAGGTTCTTTCCTTCCCTTGAATTACAGGCCTGTCCACACAAATCCCAATGTGTGCTCCCTCACACAGCCTCTGCTTATTCAATCACTGTGTCTCCTCTATCACTCTCTATTTCTACAAGACTATTCAGTTAAGCCCCTATTTAATTCAGCTGTTTATGTTTTAACTCTGCAGTGAGGATAGGATGATTGGATTTCCCATTAGATAAAACAAAATTACAAAAAGTCCCTGCTGGAGACTTAGAGTACCTCAAAGCAAAATTTAGAAAAGAAAAGAGCATTTTATTGATACCCAGGAAGGACATTTTGCATCCTTGCACCACAAGAAGCAGTCCAGAGACACAGTAAAACCAGTCTACAGTAATGCTAACGACTCTGTGAGGCTGTGCTACACAGAGGTGCTTCGAACTAAATTCAGATGTCGGCGACAACAAACTCACATCTTGATGTTCAGGTATATTTAGGTATTTGTTTACCAGTGGTCTTAGTTTAGTGTGTTAGCATGCTAAAATTAGCGAATTAGCTCTAAACACAACAGCTATGGCTAAAGGGAATGTCATTGGTTTGGCAGGTAGTTATACACCAAAGAATTGATTGATTGAACTTTGACCCTGATGATGGTCAAAGGGATCATCAAAGTGATTATAATCCTCCTGAGAGGAACATGAATATGTATTCAAATTGCATAAAATTGTATCAAATAGTTAAGATTAAAAGTAGTGAGATTCAATCAGTAGTTCTTCCTCAGTCAGTCAATACTTGCTGACTGACCAATCAGCAGACTGACATCGCCATAGAGCCCCACTGCTAGCATGGCAGCTGTATGTAGCACAGTACCCAGGACCCTGATATTTCATCATTATGTAATATCTTCATCGGCATTCAGCCCATTAACATTATATACAACTTTTGTGACAAGCAGACAAATGTAAGAAAACATACTGACTCAGCATATTTTTCTGTTAACACATTTAGCTTTCATACAAATGAATGTTGTGTTACATATTTGTTTAACCGGTCGATCTGTTTTATGTAAATTAAATGAAAGCCTGCTTTGACACAGCACATAACGTCCAGATAGTCCTGCTATCAGCACAGACAGCATGTCCTTACTCCAAGTCCTGCACTTTTCTCTCTCTCTCTCCCTCAAATTCAATTAGGGCTCTGTTGCTTCTCTACGCAGCTCAAATAGATCCAGGGAAACTCCCCTTCATATGAGCTGCCAGTGTTTGTTTCTCCCCAGGCAGGAGATAAGGGAATGCGTCTGTTTCGAGAAGAACACAGCAGCACTCCCATGGAAACGCCTCCTCGTCCTCCTCTATTCCCCGTTGACGCAGCACAATGATACCATACATCTCCCTCCTTCGCTGCATTGGGCCTCAGCTCCGATCGACACATCCCATTTCCTTCTCTCCATATATTTTCCTCCCGCTTTCCTGCAGTCCAGTACTCTTGATGTGTGGAGTGCTGTCCTGTTAGCTTGGTGCATGGGTAAAACAACAAACAGTATGTGCTCCATGCGTGCATGACTGTGTGCAAGAGCAAGCTGCATGTATCCATCCTGTCACTGTAGGCCTTACATCAGCTCTACTCAATGACATAAACGCTGCAATAGGTCCTCTGAAGGCATCAAATTCAATCAGATCTGTGGCATAAACAAATTATGACTTTTTACAAACGCACACTTGCTATCTGTCTCTTCTCTCCTCTGCCTCACTGGTATGCTTAGTTGAATGATTTGATGAGTGGGTGATGTGTTATTTTTGATTTTCTGTGACAAAGTGAAGAGAGAGAAGGGGCTAGAGAGAGCGGAAATGGCTGCTATTGATAACTGACTCCATACAAAATGCATTAAACTCTCAGACACAATCGATAAACAGGCATTTATTTGTTGAAGCTTTTGATGATATTAGGTGTTTACAGCATCTTCACGACTAAAGGAGAAAAAAAACGACATGCATCTTCACAACAGATTTAGCTCTTGAGCGCGGGATACGGCTGATATCTGCCACTTCAGTTTCATCCAGTGTTAGTTGGTGGCGAACAAAATAAGATGTCAACTGGATTAACAAAATCTAACAATAATTAGAGGAGCCTGGTGCTACCATGACAGCCATTCATATTTCTCTCGTTTGTGTTGATGTGCAAATGTTAATTCAGTCCTTGTGCGTAAGCATGACATCGATCTGTGGACTGAAAAGTTTATTTGAAAGGAAGAGAAAGTGCCTTTCAGTGAAATTAGTCATTGCATTGCATTTTTAAAGCGGAGAGTGCAAATATGTGCCATTTACACAATATTATTACAGTAATGTCAGTGTGCTGTTTGATGGGGTCATTCATATTGGATGAGAAACTGAATGGAACAGCACATCACATTTCATTTACTATCTCTCCAAGAGAGAAAGGCATCTGAATTTGGAACCAATTTGAGGCAAACAGGGTCTTTACATGGAACTTCTCTATAAAATAATTGAATGAATTAGGTCTGTGTTAACTAGTCTTGGGAAATACTACTGCATATGTGAAAAATGTATAAAGCCTTTTGTGGCTCCAGAGGGAGCTGCCAAATCTTGTAAATGGGTTTGAGAAATAAAAAGAGTCTGGGGATGTGTACTTAGAAAGAAATGACCTTACCAGACCTCAGTTGCCCGCTCCTCACCTCTGCTTGAAGCTAGTGGCTTGACATCAGCGGCTACTAGCATAAAGACTAAATCTCCAACCAAACTGTCAGACTGCAATGTCCATCATGAGTCCAACAATGTGATAGGAGTGCAATGCTAAATTTGTACTTGCTCAATACTTTGTGGTATCAACACAGACTCACGTGATTTTGTGAAATAGTCAGAACATTTTAATCTAGTGATTCTTGTATGTGGACATCCATTTTTTTGTGTTTCTCTCCACGACTTCCAAACTAATGTATTCAATTGGAAGTATCTTTTGTCCCTTCACCATGACATTGCACAACAAAACTAACCTTAGGTTTAAGCAACAACCTTAGATAGGTTTAGGAAAACTGTCACAAACCCGTCACTTCACTATCCAACATAACACATTGAGTCTCAAACACCGATCTCGTGGTTGAAAGTCCTGTGTTTGTTTGACCCACCCACCATAGTCTTTCTCAATATTGCCACTATTTTCATGTGGAGCACAAAAACAAAATGTGTGTTTATGTACACGAATCATTAGATTTCCATTTCACGACTATTTCACAAACTGCCATGGGACTCGGCTGGTGGTGTTTGAGCAAAAGCTGGACAGGTTAGGCTGACAAATATTTTTATTTTTCAATCAGGATCTGTGACTTCCTGTACTGTTGATACTACTGAAAACTGCACAAGTTGATTGTAGCTTTTCGTCACCTCCCTCCAGCTGCAGGCCACCAAGCGAGAAGGGATTAATCTTAAACAAGCCTATTTTATCAAATCCCAAACCGCTTCCTGCTTTCAATTAGAAGGGCATTTTTTTTTCTGCCGGGCTTGTCCTCTGCATTTACCCTAAATCATCTCAAACCTGACCTTAACCATCTTGAAGCTAAACATGTAAGCATTTGATGGATGGAAGTAGTTGAAGATGAGTAAGGTTTGTTTTTTTTCCAGAAAATACTGATCACAGTTTATAACAAACAGCTTCACTGGGAGTAAGTAGGGGGATTAGAAAAATAGTAAAAGCTGAGCTGAACACATTCACCATTGACACATAACCTCTTCATGCATCTCTGATGAAACAGATACCAGAAAAATAAAAATGCAACCAAAAACATTAAAAACATAATTCTAACCGATATTGAAACAGTATTAATGTATCAATTTCTCTGAGACATAATCACAATCTTTTGTCCTCCCAAGTGTAACTACGTCAGTGAGCTGCCTGTGAACGTAGCTCCTCACAGGGCCCTCTCCCTTGTGATAATGGCGGCTGAAGTGACACTGAAATTACATGGAAATCAGCCACAATTGTTCTTGTTGTGAGTTAAAAGCATCAGAAAGAAAGCAGGGCAGCGTTTCCAACACTTAAGGTCATGCAGCAGTCATAATGTGCTTTTTTGGCATTTATCTGCTCCCTGATGAGTGTAACTACTGAATGATCTGTGATTGTGAAAGAGCATTGATCTGCTAAGTGCGAGGAAGTGTGAGTAAGAGCTCGTAATGACGAGAGCAAAACGTTTGTGTTTATGGATAGTTGTTTGCTACCTAGCTAAGCTGCTAATGTTGTGTATTACTACCGAAGTACACATGTTATTGTTCTTCTTGTGTTTTTTAGCAGTTTCAGGTGTGTTGACACCCACCACCCAATAGAGCGAAGTATAGTGCTGACTCTGATTTGCAATCTGGCTGGAGACTCATATATATGTCCACATACCAACAAAACTTATTGAAATGAGAAAAAAACACCAAGTTTATAGAGAAACTGATAGCAATAGTGTGCTGAGAAAGCTACATTCTGAGCATCACTGGCAGAGAGACAGAAACCAGTCACAGTTCCCAGACTCTGGTGGTGACATTCTCACATTACTGAGTCATCATCATCATCAGCAGCTCACAGCACGTCCTGATTCAGGGAGAGCACAGCAGAGGAGTGAGAGAAGATAGACACACGAATATGCAGTTTTCATGGTATAAACTCACACATACTGTACATACAGTTCAAGGCATGAGCGGACACACTTTGTAGCATAACCAACAACACCACACACATGGGAGAGAGGCAGCAGACAGAAACAAACAAAAGAGGGGTGGGGAGGGACTGACAAGTGAATGGTTAAATAGGGAATACCCAGTGATGTGTGCAGCATGATGGGCTCGTGTCAGATCTCCTGACATACTGTATTTTCTCTGGGTGTTGTACAAACAATTCATCTGAGCACCTGGTCCTACCTAATCCTTTCAATTTTAATCAGGCTAGTGTTTCTGTCAATGGATGAGCGTGAGTAAATTTGTTGAGTGAGGGCGGCGCATGTTTGCATGCTTGAGTGCATGGCGTAGGGGGATGTTGTAGTTGCTTCCATCAGCTTTTGTCATTAATTTAGTATGAAGATTGAAAGCAGTCTCAAAGGAAGAGTTTTGAGAAAATTCACTCATTCGCTTTCTTGCTGAGAGTTAGATGAGAATTACAGTAATACAGTAACATGTTACTATTAGGATTTTGGTAATATTATTACATTTATGATGTCATGTAATGCGTTACCACCCAAAATTGAGTGTTTATTGTTTCCCCACTGTTGGTTAAATAAGCTACAGCTAGGAGACGGTCAGCTTAGCCTAGCAAACAGACTGAAAGCTCGGGGAAACAGTTTTTACGCTTAGATTTTTGTACTGGTTAAACAAGCAAGACATACAATGTTAATAAGTGAGCTTTAGACGTGCAGTTAGATTAATTTTGGTACCTCTGGACAGATTCAAGCTAGCTGTTTTAACCAACTATGCTTCTCTAACTAGCTGCTAACATTAGCTTCATATTCGGAACCGTTTATTACCATGGTATGTTGAGCCTACAAGGAATTTGACATGACGGGAGGTGCATAACATTTAACAGTCAACAACAACAATCAACACAATGCAAAGTAGAAACATTAAAATGTACAGAGAAATATAAAATAAAGTGCACAAACGAACAGATAATAGGACTATAAACAAGTGAGATGTAAGTGTAATGTAAAAGTGTCAAGTGTATTTAAATAAGAACCTAGAAGTGATGTGCAGGGGAGTGACCGGTAGGAAAATTGTCCTGGGGATGACAGATCAGTGGGGGTCTCGGGCTTTGTTAATGAGCCAAACTGTTCATGTGTCGTGAGGTCTTGGTCCTGATGGACCTCAGCCTCCTGCCAGATGGAAGGGGCATGAACAGTTTCTGTCCAGGGTGAGAGGGGTCGGCTACAATACAGACACAGTGTTATTGATCCAACTCTCTGCAAGAAAGCAAATATGGATATTTCCCAAAATGCTGAACTATTCCTTTTTATGTTATGTAACTTTACACTGGGAATATTTAAATTTTTATAGGTTGCAACTAATAATATTTTTCATTCTAATAATCTGCTGGTTATTTTTTGATTAACCAATTCATTATTATTTCCATAAAATGTCATAAAATAATGAACAATGTCCATTATAATTACCCTGAGCCTGGGGTGACATATCTAAATTGCTTGTTTTATTCGACTATAAATCCAAGCATAAAGATATTCAATTTACCATCATAAATGATAAAGAACAGCAGCACTTGGGAAGCTGGAACCAGAGAATGTTTAGCATTTTGCTTGAAGATTAACTAAGAAAATAACTAAGAATCTACAAATCTTATCGAAGTAGATGCCCATTAATTTTCTGTTGATCGACAAATAAATGAATCAATTATTGTTTCAGCTCTAGCTGCAACATCCTGATATTCAGTCGCTCAGTGGTGACATTCAGAAGTAAAACACAGTTGATGCAGTTGTTCTTGTTTCTGGGTTAACAAGTGTGAACACAATGTGACTTTGCTTTGATGCTCTAAATGTTTTCAGTCATGGATATTTTTATCCCTGTTTGGTCATAATAGAAGTCAAGACAACAATATTGCATTGTTTCGTGGCTGTTTCCAGGGCAGCATGATGGAAGATTGCACCCAGGGTAACAACCAAGCGTGATACAGACTTTTTAAAACACCTTTATTTTTCAGTCATTGCCCTTTGTGTCCCCTAAAAAGCTTTTTCCAGGTGGGGTGAAAAAAACGCTAAAATAGTGTTTAGGCAATATTACATTTAATGCCTCCATTCAAATGGATGCAAATGAGTTTGTGTTGTCCTCCTCACAGCCCTCATTATAAAGCCAAAGAGGCTGATTATTATTCACACCATTATTCCAGTGGTACCTAGCAACCACCTCACCTGAGGATCCTTTTCTTGTGCGGGATGCAGGCTTAAAGTATGTGAGACCTACAGTGTTTGGTGGTCCGGTTTTGTGAGTGCGCTGAAGCTAAGCAAGTAGTCTCATCACCCCCACACCTCCTCCAGTCTGACACAGTAATTTGATTGTGGACGGAACGCGGAGGTGCAGCGAAAGAGAGAGAGGTTGTTGATGGGAACAGATAGAACATGGGAAAGGAACAAAGCAAGACAGAAGAGGAATTGAGGAGAGCTTGACCTGATGATGAGGGTCTTATCTACACCTCTTCGCAAGGGTTTTTCGCCTGTTGTGTGTGTGTGTATGTGCGTGTGAAGTGGATGGATGGCGGAGGGGTTGGTGCTTTTCCACCTGCTGAAGTTTCATTCTTTGTCTGAGACCCTTTTGTCTATTTGTCCTCAGCCCCTCCATCTTCCATTCATCAACTGTAGCTTTGTCACTCATTTGTCATCCTTTTACTACATTTTTCCCTATCATTCTTCTTTTTTATTATTTTTATTCCATCTTTTCCCCTCTTGGGAACAACCTGTATAACATGTATGGTGCTTTAGTCCTGTCCTGCTTTGTCTCTTTTGTTGCAGATTTGCTTTACAGTGGCGTTGACACCCCCTGACTGCCCCTCCCTGTAAATTATTCATCCGTCATTGAACTGGAACACTTCTGTCCCTTGCTCCCACACCCCTGTGACACTGCTGTAACTTGCTTTTTTTTTTTAAAGCAAATACACTGTCAACCTCTTAATTTCCTCCTTCCAGCATATTTCAACAAACATCACAGGCACACAACTGTAAATAAAAAAGTACTCACCACACAAACATTCCTTCTCAAGGCTGACGCTTTGTACTCAATCCTTGCAGGTTTTGGAATGTCATGGAAACACAATTTAAGTTGCTGACTTTTCCGCCAGGTACAGAGACCATTTGATCAGAAGTGGCCATTATGTGTCATTATGTGTGCTTGATGTATCATACATGTCAAAATTCATGTTCCACACACAAAAATCTCTTCGGTGTTTCGGTACCACATACCTATATACTCCCACAACTGAGACAGCAGCCATTGAGTATTGAGACAGTAGAGATGAGCTTTACATAAAATTAGGCTTTTTTTGGTGTCCAGACTGCCACTGTACGTGTGTGTTTGCATTGCTCTTACCTGGAGGGCATGAATGTGTTTTGGTGTAGATATCATATCCCCACTGTAATCCTTGTTCCATTCCTCTTTCCGTTTTTATCAAGGTGGTTACACGTCACACAATCGCTGCCCCTGTTCGTCACCTCCTCCTCCTCTCCCTATCTTGCTCCCTTGGCCCTAATCCTCCTGTGCAGGCTCTTAGCTTGATAAAGCTGTCTCCATCCTTTCTCTTTATGGCAGGATTTACAGCAGTACCCCTTCATATCCCCCTTTTAGCACTCTCACGGTAGCTTCCACTGTTACAGGGCAGTGCTCTTTGGAGAGCATAAGGTTCGGTTAGGCAAGGAAATCCCTGTGAAGACCTTAAAGGTGTCTGAAAAACACCGGCTAAACACAACATGATATGGTTAAATTCAATTGAAAAGATTGTAGAGCTTTCATGCATAACTTTTTAAAAAGTCTTACGTCTAACAGCAATTAAAAATAGAAAGGTCAAGGAAGGCCATTTTCAAAATGGAGACAACATTGACCCTTAACTGGCTTTGTGACACACTGTTGCACATTTATGTTTTAACCAGCTGTCAAGTTTAGACCTCTCTATTTCATACTGTGATGGTCTATAAAACATTTGCGGCACTTAATCTTTGGGCTTCCCCAGCCCTATTTGGGACTGTCTCGCCCTTTGTGTGGGAGACATTCCCAGTTGGTTTCCATTGAAAAGTTCAGGGAAGCATCCGTGTGCTGCTCTTTAACAGAGGTGGAGAACCAGACGAACATTTGCCAAACCGACTTTTGACTTCAGTAAGTCTTGTAAAAATACAGTTTGAAAACATCTGAGATGAAGTAGAAATCTCTCCTTTGTGTCACTTGTTGAAGATTGTCTTCCAATAAGGCGAAGAAGACGCTATAATCTTAGTGGGCAAACCACACAAAAGGTGAAAGTTATACTTAATTGGAAGAGTTTTCAAACAATATTTTTTATTTTTAAGAGAAAAAGAACTTTAAGGATAAGGACTTAGTAGATCGGTTGACGATTGTACATCTGGCTAACCGCCCCACTTCTGTTAAATTGCAGTGCGCAGCTTTCCTGAGCTTTTCCATGGGAATCGAGGGCTAGGGCCTTCCCATTCATTTTCATTGGCCACAAATTTTTAAATGTGATTGTACTCATTTTAATTTTTCCTCAGTGTCCTCTTGCCTGTGGTGTCAGTTTGTTGTGGTATACATTGCAGTACTTACACATAATGTGCCGTCATTCCAACAGTCTTCCCGCAGTGCAGTGTCTTTGAATAGGACAGGATGGAAAGGAGATTTTCCGAATTTTTAACATTCCGGATTTAATGATTTGTTTTTTGTGTAAGTAGCAGTGTTGGTGGGATGTGAGGAAAGGTGTATTAAGTGACTGTGCTTGCGTGTCTGTGTGTGACTGTGTGAGTGAGAAGGTGAAAAGGGTGAGAGAGAGAGAGTAAGGGCGACTTTCACAAACTGACTCATTGATTTCCCATTTAAAAGCAGGGGCGATGTTTTGGATGGGATTGATTGAGAGGTGGAGTCGTCAGGAGAAAGGAAGACATGAGGTGGAAAGAAAAGCCATAAAGAGAGGGGGTGGGGCTCGAGATTGACAACAAAATAATACTGATGATGCTCGCAGAGGGAGTGAGCTGGACACACATGTAGAATTAGAGTGGACACACAGCGGAAGGCCTGGTGATGGAGAGTATATAGCTTGATCTTACAACCCCCCGTCCCCATCCAAGATTAATGCATTTCAGTCAAGGAACACAGATGCTGGTAGCACAACTCTGGCATAGGAAATGATGGTGATTGATTGATAGGGGAGGATGAGGGTCATATCCCGAACAGAGGACAGCAGGACTGTTACTGACAGAATTACTTGGGCTCTCTCTTTCATCTCTTCCTCTGTCTCCATCAGTCCTTTATTCACCTCCCCCAACTGAGGCTAACGCTACATGTCCTGGGTACAAAGTCAGCATCCCCAGCAGCTGATGCACTTAGAAGACATGGAAATAAATCAGCAGCTTTGTTTACGTTTTACAGGGTGGATATATACACTTGTATGTTATAGAACAGTTTTATTGTTTCAGTAAAATTGTAAGTAAAATGTTGGTTTGTAACCCTTGGATGGTTTAAATGCTTACTATCGAAAAACATCCGCGGACATGCAGCACAGTACAGCAGTAAGATTTATGCTTTTGTGCTCCTATGTTCAGTGTGCTTTACCTTTGTAAAAGAAAATGATTTGAGGTTGAGAAATAACTTCATATTGAGTAACACTATCAATCACAAGTTTGGCTGTGAGTTTATGAAGCGTAAAAATCCCCAAACCAGACAAGGACAGAACTGCTAATGCTTCTCTAAACTCTGAAACACAAGCACCTTGACTCCCACACAGCTGATGTTCCTGTCATGTAAACTGTAACACATAATAATAGTTTGTTTGCTTTGGTAATAACACTTGGTTACTACTGTAGGTAGCCAGTTAATGTACTGTTCCTTTGAAGCAGCAGATAAAAACACACACTCTTTAATCCATTCCTTACACTTTCGTGTTTTAGGTTTTGAAAAGGTCACTTCCAAAATTACCTTCAAGTTCTTGTCTAACACACACATGGTTTGTGCTGTAGAGTAGCTGCCGTGAACAGATACAGACCTGGCAATCAGCGCTGAGCTGCTGTGAGCAGTGGGGATCAGAGCTGGTGCTGCACTCAATGTATTCTGTGACCACACAGAAAAGGCTTCCCTCAGCCTAATTACATAATTACGGCTTCTACATCTCTTCACCAAACCACTTTGGTCTTCTTCTTTTTTACCAGACCAAAACTGGAATGTTAAAAAATGTAGCTCCTCCAGTAATGCTTTTCAGTTTCTAAAAGTTCTTTGTTAAAGGAGCTGTTTTTAACATTCAGAGCATTAATATAGCAGCAAACAACTATTTGCAATGTAAAGATATAGTGGAGTAACCTGAGCAGAGAATTAAGTCGCTCTTCCTCTGTGTGTGTTGTAAATCCAAGCTTCTATTTGCTTTGTCAACATAGTTGGACGGGCTGCACGTGCTTTTAGTGGATGTTAGTGCATGTGAGCGAGCATCGTTGTGGAAGCGTAGCACCCACCCAGCGGTTCCCCCTCAGGTAGAAGCTGTAATCTCTGTCAGCACTTCCGCCGTAGCTTGCAATGTTTGCACTGTTAGCACCGTTAGCTTTAAGCTGCCGGCTTCCCATCGACATGTTGAGAGGAGTTGAGAGGCAATTGAAATGCTCCGAATCTCGCACCTTCATAAGATGTAAACATCAGCCCTTGTTTTCAGAGTTGTTTTCCTTCATCAAGTCAAGTATGTATTAAGTATTCTGAACCCATAATTCCAGGTGTTGCCTTTAGGCTTAACGGTTCAGAATCTGAAGGCTAAATTGGTACAAAAATGCATTAATTCCATCCTCCATCAAAATATGAAATAGCAACAATTAGTATTATATGATATGATTTTATTGGGAACTAATATATTGTGACTTGATTATTTATTATGTGTGTTGACCACATCTGGTTTTATTACTCATAACTATATTGTCGACATATGTATTTAAGCATGTTTATGCATGAGTTTATGTATGATCTATGTTTTATGTGCGCATGTGGATTGTGACGTTGTGTGTGTGTGTGTGTGTGTGTGTGTGTGTAGAAGAGGGGGGGAGAGAGAAAAAGACAGAGAGAGAGAGAGAGAGAGCAAGATGGCCAACTTTACAGGCTGATCTAAACACAACAAAGCTCAGCTGCGTGGAACAACACTATTACAGCAGCAACAAGCACAACAGTTATGTTACACAGTACAGAACGGGACTCGGCGGCCCGTAAAATACACAATAACACGATAAATAGTACAGTTAAACTTTAAACAAAACAAACAAAGGTTACAAACACACTCTGACCTATCGCTGCCCAGACAGTCGGTGTGTTTCTTCGGACTTGTTCGGCGGAATTTCTCCTGCCTGGGACTGGGGACCCGCTCTGTTGGCGGGTCAAGCGGCACGCTAATCCTGGAATTCCTTGATCTTCCTTCTGCAGAGAAAAGTGGGGAAGCACAGGGGCAAGTTATTCATTTCCGTCTGTCACAGGGACTTCATGGGGCTCGTCCAATGAGGCACCAGTATTGTGGTTTAAACCAAATCTCACACTGAGAGGGAGATTTTAACACCCGATTGTGCTTGGGGCCGAAGAAAACCAAGTCAGGCTTTTGTTTTCCTATGTAGGCCTCTGTCTTTGTTCCACCAACATTGTGAAGTCCCAACAGTAATGTAAGCTAACTGCTAAAGTCATTGTCAATGCTTTTGATTTCATAGAAAAGTCCTACCACTGGAAGCCTTGTGTACGTGAGCCTACCACTCTTAACGAATCATGTGAAACAGAGAATTGTTCTTTATGTGGATCGGTGATGAGATCAGTAGAATCATTGCCGAAAACAGTCTGAACCTTCAAATTGTTGTAAGCCAACTCTTTTCCACGGCCTGCCTGGGTTTATCCGTCTCTCTCTTTCTTTGGATGTGTCTCTCACTCTTGAAGCTGCACTAACTGCACAGTGCAACATTATGAAGGAGGAGACCGCAGGTGGAGCACTGGATGCCTTTACAAGTCTCTGCTTGTGAAACTTCAACCCCATTTATGTTAGTTTGTCGACATGTGTGAGTGTAATCTCTGGATTGCGTGGTGTGTAATGTGTGTCTCTCTGTGTGTGTGTGTGTGTGTGTGTGTTCTTTGGGCTCAGTGTAATCACAGCTCTAATCTGTCTGCCAGGAGTCTGTGTGTGGGTGACATTAAAGTTCTCATTAGCACTGTAACTCAGCACCAATGTCACTGTGAAGACACCAACGACACATCCACTGCAGCAAAATCTACCCACCACGTCTGCGTGTGTGTACGTCTATATATGTGTGTGTGTGCATGTGAGAGAGAAAGTAAAAGCTTCTTAAGTTAATATATCGTAGGATTTCTTTCACCCACTCTCCTCATTCTCTTGTCTTAGTTGCTGTTAATGTGTGTTGATTTCATAAAATTGATGACACTGTGCACAAGTGCTTCCTTTATTAGCTTGCACTATTAAAAAGTTGGAGAATAATACTGTAAGTAATGTCATGTGATTTAGTGGAGGAGATGAATCATTTCTTTGTGCTTAACTTAATAGTTATCTTTATAGACAACATTTGATGTAGCTTATGCTACAAGACAAGACGAATGAGAAAGAAGAGGTGGAAAGAAGGAATAGTTGGGAAGAAGGAAGAGAGAGGTTGCCATGGTAACAGGAAACGGGCTGGATTTGAGTGAAAGATGTGGTGTAGACCGGTTTACTTAGTGGATACCACAACAATACGAGGTCTACCACTGCTATCGTAACCTCAGATGCTGGCTGTGCAGCTTTGTGCATTTATTTTCTCTCGTCACCCAGATACCTGTTTCCATACTCGTTCCTTGACCCGACTCTGACTGCTGTCTGAGTAAGCATGGCGGCTGTGAGCGCTCTGCACCAAGTTAGTCTGAGTTGTTTGCGGCAAGCATATTAAGTAAAAGAACCAGAGCGAGAGAGAGAGAGAGAAGTGGGTCAGGGGAGGATATGGGCGTCTGCACTCAGGCCGGGTCTGTCCGATTTCACACATCCCAGCTAATCAGCCTCTAACACTGAGCATCCTCGTCTTTTCTAGAATGCTAATGCACAAGCAAGCTGGAGAGGCTAATGCTAGCATGCTAACAGGTAATCATTTTTGTTATGCACAGAGGTTTTACGTATTTTTGGTGTTTTAATACAATCCAGCATGGTCTCGTTGCTGTGTACGAGTGTTGCACTGGGGAACTGATTCACAGCTGGTCTGTGTTTGGATGTCGTGTTAGCATTGTAACATGCAGCCAGGTTTCTCTATTGATAGCTGCCGCTTTGAAACAGATCTTGGTTTTGGATTTTTTTTCTCTGAATTCATGTTTTTTTTTCATGCAAAAGGCTGGTATAGTAAAAAAAAAAAAAGGCTGCAAAAAGTCAACACAAAAAGGAGTGGAGAGAGTGATAGCAGATCCATCAGACTTGTCTCTGGTGTCCTTGGTGACGCAGATCTGCAGTTTTTCTGCAGTAGGAACAACAGAGAGGAGTAGAGAGAGAGAGAGAGAGAGAGAGAGAGAGAGAGAGAGAGAGAGAGAGAGAGAGAGTACATTTCGAGGGTCAGGGGCTGAGACAAACACTGAAGCTCAGGGAGTGAACATTCAGCACCTGCAGTGGGACTTGACTGCTACAGCAGTTCATTTTTGTTCTGGAGGAAATGGGGTCTCTGATTTGCATTATGCAGCATCCTAGCTGCAATGCCAACTCTGCTGCAAAATACAAAGTTGACAAATATCAGCTTTATTGTCAGTAGCTAGGCTTGACTTGGTGTTGAAACGAATAGATTTCTTATTTGGCCTTTGGGCTGAAGCCATGTCGTATTTGTATTTGTTGATGGTGTGTGTATACCGTATGTGTGTGAGTAAGGGAGGCGGGATAAAAACCCGGGGCTGCAGTTTTGGAGTTGAGTTTGAGAGTTTGGGCAGAGATTAAAGAATGGATGCAGAAAGTTGTGGTGAGTTGATAATGTCGGAAATGTGAGGTGAAGTGCTGTGCTACACTTCACCTTTATTAACAGATAAAGATGTCTCCTAATATGTTGGGCTGCAGACTCAACTGCCCCTCTATGATACAAAAACAGCCTTATCCAGTCATAATGATATGAAATGATTGTATTCTCCTGCTTTAGAGGTAAATATCAGGTCCACTTAGTCATGCAGAGTTAGCTTGATGACAGCCTAAGTGTTTTTTTTACTATGCTCACCTGCTGAGTGGTGCTCTTGTTACAGCAGCATATTGCCACTACAGCTATACAGTTTTACTTAAGCATGCAGAAGCTCATTTTTACTGCCAACACTGTTTGTTCCCATACTTCTCATTTAATTTAATTTACCACTTTTACAACACAAAGGAAAACAGTAGCTAAAATAAACAGGATCTCTTCATTATAATGTGTTCAGGAAAATTGTATTAGGGGTGGACGACCCAACAAAATGTGATTTTGATCCGATACCAGGGCCATGATCACCGATAATGATGCTTTTATTGTAAAAAGTTGCTAATGTGCTATCATGTAAGAGAGAGAAATATGTCAGAATTGAATAGGTTAATGCATTATTGATAGGCTCCTTCTCAATATACTTTAATTACCACCAAATAACATGAGGTGTCTTATGACTATTATTATACTATTATTCTTATTAATCACTTAGTCACATGCACATTGAAACACGAGACATATTTCACTGGAAAATAGCAAACGTTCATTGTGTGAATTCTCTGAGTTAAAGTGGTGATCACTGTGCTTATGCACACAACAGCAGCAGAGATATATAAATATTGCAGCAAAAAGAAGCATGGTCATGTACCCAGAATGTGATCTCACCGGTGGTGGGTCGATTTTCTTTTTACATGGCGCTAGCATAGATAATGCAAACATTGTATCTAAGTAAAATGTATCACTTACTTAATATTGCTTGTTTAGTAAAACTGCAATTTTATATAACTCACGTGGTATTTTTCTAGTGAACTTTTTCTTCATGGTTTTGAAATGGTAGGCATATATATATATATATATATATATATATATATATATATAAGGCAAGATCTTAAGTATAAGTATAAGTACAAGTGAAAGTATAAGTATGAAGCAAGATGTGTTGTTACCATACAAAGTAAGATGATGGACCGAGTTCATTAAACGTATGCTTTCTCACTGCCTGTTTAAAATTTTAACCAGTCATCTTTAAGCTAATCCATTCAGAGTGGTTCTATAAATGGACCACTGCAAACTTTTCCTTAATTAATAAAGGTTAATGTATTCAAGATGGAACACTTAATCCTGCAATATAAGGGCATTTGGTTGAACATTCGCTTTCAGTGTGTTTAATATCGGATTCGTCAATATTTAATGTAGAAAAATGGTCTTTCCAGGCCTTTCCCAAACATATACTTCAAGGGAATAAAGCATTATGTACTTCTTCCTCCAATGCTTTAATAATTCAAGCATACACATAGAGAACATGTGACCAGTGTTTATTCTGTAGAGTCTGAATTTCTTCACTAAACACAGGTGACTTTATGTTCAGCAGTAACGAACATTTCTCCAGTGGCCTGAGCGGCCTGTGTTTGTGGGCGGGCAAACATTCCAATAATATAGTTGAAAACATGCAGGTAGAAACATAGTTTTGTAACAGTAGCACCAACGATGTGACTGTGAGGTCTATGCAATAAAAAGTCAAATAGCCGCAGTGCAATACTTTTGGAAAACATGTTTCAATGAGTGTATTAGGAATTCATACCACTAGAAAACCATACCCAGAAAATGCTTGAAGCCATCCATTACCCCCTATGACATATTGTGTGCAAAAGAATTCATCACATTCAACAACTTCCGGCTGATACTTTTTTTGCGTGATTGTCACTGCTTCCATGACTCCCTGATGCAGCTTACCTATGCACCTAATTAACACACTCACTGAATGTAGCTTTTAGTGTAAGTTCAGGACGGAAGATAATTATAATTCTAATTTCCTCATCGCACCGGGTATCAGCTTCTCATTAATTAAAAAACTCACTGAGCATATGTTCAAGGGCTTTCCTACATATCAACCAATGACCATCCAGGCTGAAGGGTATTCAAACTACACTACAAGTCATGTCTTTTTACCATTTGTTTTGGTGGATAATGTTCTTATTTTACACAACTGAATGTATTTATTCTTTCCAAGTCTTCCTGCACTGCTCCATTATGTACTGCATGCTTGTGTTTGTAAATGTAGTTTAACAGATAGCACTCAATTTACATTATTAGAGGGATTAGGCACTGGGTGGCTGATAGAAACTTGTCAACCAGACAGTTTTAGTGTGTGTCTGACTGAATTATCCACATTCAACTAGTATCATATTGTTAGTGACAGGATTACTGTAAACATTCAAACACTGTGATTGACACTCAAGACTTCCTGTCTGAGCATTGATTCCACCAATTCCTTTTTCAGCACAGATTTGAAGCTGACCTTTTTTTTAAGTCAGATGTTTTTCTTCCACAGTAATAGTAAAGATCAATTTACAGAAGAAAGTTAACCAGCTAATAAGAAACATTTTGGGAGTGCACTGTGTCTTTGTATGTGTGTGATAAAATCCTCTCCTCTCTGTATTTCACAATGTGAGTCATACAGCTCGACATTTTTACATTTTTCACTCAGGTTCAACTTGTGTGAATGTGTCTTCACCTCAATTTGCATTACCTTGAGTAAACCCTTGATAGCCTCATTTTGTATGTAGTGAACGGCAAACATCACTCTGGTTCCCTTTTCACTTTAGTTCACTTTGTGACTAACTAAGAACTAGGAATTATGAGACCAAAACAAAGAATGGAATTCAAATCTAAATCCACTCATTGGGTGCTTTTAAGTGAAGAGGGAAGGAAAAAATATGAAAGTTATTTTTTACATGGCGTATCTAGATATGCGAGATACAAAATTAATGTTACAGATTCAAGTAAGACAATTATATGAACTTCAGTCCTGAAAGTCATGACATGATTTAAACCATATAATGAACACATACTGCAGGTAAAAGTTAAAGAAAAGGTTTGTGATTAAAGGTAGCAATTCTTTCCAATGCTGGGGCAAACCAAACTACTAAATACAACAATCAATGTTGAACTAAACGTATTCCATTCACTGTACTGATACCATGCTTGCTATTTTGTTCAACTGTCAAACTGTTCTCTTGTTTATAGTAGAGCAAGTGACAGTTTCAACGCAATGGTGCTAATGTCTCGAAGCGTCGCCAAACGTCTCCACCATTAGACACACTCTGCATATTTATCTTTAACAATAACCTGTCTGCCTGGACTTATTGGGGCCTAGACTTACGAAGCTTTTTGTACATCTTAAATTTGGTTTTAATGTACCTGAGAATATTTCAGAGCTGCCACCAATACTGCAACATTATTGTTAAGGTTATTCATTAAGGTTATGCTGTTATACAGTGTATGCCAAGATTTCTGTGAAAGAGGATATGACAGCAGCTATATGGTTACAAATCACACCTGCAGCTGCTGTAAGGTTTCCCCTTCAGCAGTCAGAGGTTTGCCCATGTGCCTGAGTGTGTGTGTTCATGTGTACTTTTGTTTGTTGCCTTGCACACTCACAGACAGAGAGAGAGAGTCAATATCAGCTGTGCACCTGTGTATGTTTAGTCCCGTGTCAGCGTGGCCTCTCTGAAGCCTGATGTTATCAACCTCTGGTGATGAAAGGTACATTTTGTCCTTCCCAGGTGTCCCTGGTAGAGGAAGAGAGGAGGAGAGAGAGTCCTCCATGGGCTTTGCTGAACATTCACGATTGACTTAGTATTAAGCTATTTCATGCTAATCTGAGTTGAGTTTCAAGTCTAGGCATGGGTCTGAATCAAATCTTAAATCCCTTTGGATTTATTATCATCTTTTTAATCTCTCACAGGACCAAGTGCCTTGAACAGTCATAATGAAGCACCTTGTGGCTGAAGACTGAGTAATGTAGTCTTAACTGGCTGAATTGCATTTCTTTCAGTCTTTTGAAATTTTACAATGACAATTATAGACATTTTACGGTGGGACATGTGGTTGCCAATTTATTGGGTACACCAAGCTAAATTGGTGTTTTTGGTTTTTAGAGGTTTTCAGGTTATCAAATTATCAAATTATAGTCCTTTTATTCATTCTTTGCTGTAGTTATTGGTGGATGAAAGGTGATTTAAGATTTACCCCAGGGGGCCAGGTTTGGACCACATGCAATTTTAGGTGTACCAAAAATTATTAAGCAAAACCATTTCATCCCTCAGGAGGTAAAGTGGTTGTTTACTAATGCATGCCAAAAGAGTCCTTGGGCAAGATGCTAAAGAGTATTGAGAGTGTGTGTGAATGTTTATCGCTCCTGATGAACACCTTGCATGGTAACCTCTGCCTTCCAGTGTATGAATGTGTATGTGAATGTGTGAATACTGGTTTGTGTTGTAAAGGGCTTTGAGTGGTCGTTAAGGCTAGATGCGCTTTATAAATGCAGCCATTTACACCCCCATTGTTCTCCTCAAGACTAATGATACACATATAACAATGAACACAATTATACTCATTCAGTGCTAACATGTATTTTATCACTGCTGTGAAAAAAATAAGCCCTCTCGAGATAAATGTCAGGTGAAAATATTAGAAGAACAACAACCGTCCCTGGAGATGAGGCGAGGACATGGCGGGCACTGACAAAGTTCTCCATCCGTGGAGATGAGCAGTCAGTGGGCAAATAAAAGTTTAAACCACAGCTCACCTTTTTCAAACTGTGGCCACAAGTTAACAACATCAGTCCGGTCAGGTACAGAAAGGTATTTCCGTGGCCATTTAGAGGTGAAAACCATGTAACTACTCCTGATTGATTTGTCGACACTTGTGGTCACCGAAGTGCGGTTTAACTACAGCAAGCACTCCCTGAGCAGCTAAACCGTCAGAAATACAATTGGTGTATCTGTTTTCGGTTAAAGAACTTGGTCAATAATACTTGCAACCGCGATCTGATTTCCTGGTGCGCCCAGCCCGAATAGTTTTCCACACAACAGCAAGACACAGTAAAGTTGGTGACCTTGTTGGGTGGTTGGAGTAGTGCGGCCTGTCTCCTGCTACTCTTCATTCTAACGGCTAAAAAACTCCCCCGCTGACAAAAAAAATCATCTTGTTTTGTAAACAAACTTTAGACGGCGGACTCAGTGAGTTCAAACAGGGCGGCACCAAACGTACTCTCCTTAACCTCAAATGATTCATCCTCTTTAACATCTTCCTCTCCCTGTTTATCCTGAGAAGTGTTTTTGTGTTCCTTCCACATCTTGCTGCGTCTACGTTGAGTAAGCGTGACGTATGTGGCCCCGGGTGGGAACAACATAATACACAGGCACTCTGCTACCTCTCAGGACACTGAGTATATTAGGTGACGAAGCCTCTGCTGAATATTTCAGTGATACTGCCTTGTTACTGGGGAGGATATGATGAGCAAGCTGTAAAGCAGAATAGGACCATATGTCACTGTGTAGTACTGGAAACCTGCTGTTTGTCAATAAACATCGGCTCTTTTTTCAGGTAAAAAGATGTGTACATCACTGTTTCCCTTCTCCTTTTCATTTGTATTGAGTAAGCTAGTGGGTTCAAATATTTCTTTGCACTTTACCACAGTATGAAGCTTTCTGAAGCTTGGCCTGAATTATGGCAACGGGATACTCTATTTAGATCCATGAAAAATCACTTCATTGAAGGTCTTAAAAATGACCAACCAAAAATAAACATAGTAAAGACAGTTCGAGCCTGATAGTAAAGATAATAAGATAAGTGAAATGTAATTCAAACAGTGTTTTCCTTTTGTGTCCCAGTCCAAACTGGTCCATAATGGGACTCAAGATGCAGGTAGCCATTTCTATTTTTAGGTTGCTAGTGCCATGCAAGCTAACAGAGCTAACAAAGCTGATTGAGTGTTTTAAAGTTTTTTCTTCATATATGTACTTTAAATAACATTAATGCTATCTGTAGAAATACATAGTCCTGCCATACTCACCAATCTTGCTGGTGTGGGTTTCTGTTTAACAATATCTTTGCCATTCTTTCATTTAATGTTTAGCTACTGTCAGTGAAACCCAACACTTCCTGCAGATGCTTCACATGAAAAGCCTGCTAGGAAAGAGCGTGTTTGCCCACTATGGAGCCACTGAAAGGCTTTAAATGTGAAACATCCGCACTGGAAGTGTTCAACAACAAATGAAAAGAGCCAACTGTGATGTATAAAAAAAACCCCAAAAATTAACAAACAGAGAATATGAAGACCCTTCTCTTCTATAAACCTGTTTCAAATATTTAACTTGTTCTCTCATTTTAGGAGAGAGAAACTGAACTGTTTTGTCACCTAGTATAAACTCACTGTCCGGGAAGGTAGCAGAGAGCCTGTGTATTGTGTTGTTCCCTGTGTACTGTGTTGTTCCATGTGTACTGTGTTGTTCCCTGTGTATTGTGTTGTTCCATGTGTACTGTGTTGTTCCCTGTGTACTGTGTTGTTCCCTGTGTATTGTGTTGTTCCCTGTGTACTGTGTTGTTCCCTGTGTATTGTGTTGTTCCCTGTGTATTGTGTTGTTCCCTGTGGTAAAATGTCAATTTTAATGTCACAATGTAGATGTAGCACAATGTGGAAGGAACACACAAATAGGCAGGTTGTCTCAGGATGAAAGGGCAGAAAGATTAACTGAAAATAAACATGCAAGACATTTATAAAAAAACTAGCTAATAAACGTCAGTACGTCCAAAAATGAACTAATACGAATTTGAATTACAACCCTGTAATTGTTGCACTCTTCTGCCAAACAACTGTCACAAGAAGTAACATTTCTGGACTGCTTGCTCTTTTGTATCTGTGAGGCTAATAAGTGCTTTTCTTTGAGAGCGTCGTGGCAGGAGGTAGCCAACTACTGTTCAGGCCGCCTCATCGCCCCCCTTACTGTGCACCCCCTGCCGGCTCAGCTGGTCTGGAAACCCACCTTAATATAGATCAGGCACCTGGGAGAACAGTGTGAGGTCCTGGCCCTCTGGCCTGTTCCAGAGCTTTATTGATAGCCAGCGAGCCGAGCTGCCAATATCACAGCAGCACTTGGACCTAGTGGCTGTTGTTTAGTGTTTGTGTGTGTACTTCATGTGTCTCTATATTGTGTCACTTTTACTTTCTTCATATTATGTTTTTGTTTTCCATCTTTGTTGGAAAGTCCTTTCATGGCATGTAAGAAAAATGCTTTTTTAACATCCAGACAGCCATGCAGCATTCACATACTTTCCTACAGAGACACACACACACACACACACACACACACGCACACACTTACTTCTACAATGAGCCAACATGTGATCGGTCTGCAATGGAAAGTAGCTCTTAAGTATGTTGTATAGAAAGAGAGTGTAAGTCATTAGTTTCTTCTTCATATTGCTGCTTCTCATTATTAAATGTCATGATTTATTCCATCTAAATAATAGAAATTGTGATATTAAATCAATATCATGGAAAATGGGAACCCGGCATACACATGGACATCTTATAACTCTACCCCATTTTACAAAGGTTTGACCTCATCTAATCAGTATATAAGAATATGAAACATCTGTGAAAAATGGGGTGAAGGAGGATGGGTAATGAGAAGCATGGAAAGAAAAGTGTAGAAGGGAGCAGACAGAATAGAAGGAGAATGAAGAGGTGCTTAATATTTCATTAGTTAATTAGAGACTGTGCTACGTTGTGAGGGAGTGTGCTGTAGCTCTAGGCTCCTGGGTGTCATTGTGGCCGGCACAGTCATCACTTACTGTACCAGCCTATTTCAGATGGCCTCCACTTCAAAACAAATACAGTAGCATGAGTAGAGTAGTTCTTTTGCCATCCGACGGAGGGGATGAGGATTCAAAAAGGTAAAGTTAAAGGTTTTTGGACTCAAGGTGCAATTTAACACACAACATACAATCAGGCAAACATTGTGCGGACCGGTGAGAGTGTAAGAGTGGTGGTTTGGTTTCTCTGCGGCTAACCGTGATCCTTCAACAATCCTTAAACATTTGTCAGAAGACGTGCAAGAGGTTGCAGTCGGGTATCAGTCACACCATCTCCTTAAAAGCAGTGTCCCACCATGAGGGTGTATTCAATGAGCTCTGAGGATATATCCCACAGTACATGTCTGATATGTAACTCTTAAGTAAACTGGAAGGCTATTAAGGTGTATACAAATAGTTTGATGTGCACAAGAGTATACATGTGTGCGCATTACTTTGCAGTAATCTGGTGCAGTTAACATAAGATGTAATCAGCCATCGTCCATTTACCTTAACTCTACCGTACACCGCTGGCCTTATTACCATACAGTAATTGGATTTACATTAATTTCCGCTTTACATCTGAATGTGTTTACTGATCTATAGTCAGAGTGAAACAAAAATGCATAGCATGCATACATACCGGTGTTCCTCTACCTTAATGTGTCATAATTAGGACAAAACACGTTTGTGGTCTGTGCAGTCTCCTAGCATTAGTGTGGTGCACAATTCAAATAGCAGTCATAGCTTAAACCTGTAATGCACGATAAAGAACAATGTAAGCTGTACGTTTTCTGCATCTGCCCAAAATATGGCCTGGAGACCCAAGGAGGGGGAAAGTGAGGACATGAGATAAGAACAATCAAGGACACAAGGGCAGCATTTAGGAAAGGACACTGGTTTCCTCAGAGAGAAACCATAGCAATGCCTCAGAGTTACCTCAGGCTTCTGGGGAGCAGCACTGCGAGAGAGAGAAGAGAGTTCAAGTGTGTGCAAGAGAGAGACAGACAGAAGGGAACATTTGGAGAGATAGATTTAGCTTTTGACACATGGGTTGCTAAAAAATACTTTTCTGTTGAACAATTGCCACTTCTTAATTAAGTTTTGTTGCTATTTGAGGCATAGATGTTAAAACGGAGGTGAGAAGCTGTCTTCTCTTTTTAACAAGCATGTTGTGATGTGAGTATGTCACTGTGGGTCCACAAAAGTTACAGACGTCTCATTAATGAGTCATAGTTATCACAATGGAGAGAGTGTGTGTGTGTGTGTTGTTGGAATAAGGAGCTCTTGGTGTGTGTGAGCAGGTAGACAGAGACAGGAAATCCTGACCAGGTCTCCCTACAGGTGATGAGTGTTTTTATTGGCCTATTTGGCTGCAAAAGGTTCTGGAAACTAATAATTACACACACACACACACACACACACACACACACACACACACACACACACACACACACACAATACAGTAACACAGATGAAAAGCTTTGTCTTCTCTTGCGAGTCCCCCTGTGCTATGACGTCTTGCCGGTCCATGAAAAACAGTTTTTTCACAGAGAGCAGAGCAGACAGAGACTGAAACACATGAGCTGTGATTGACGGTTTATTGAGCTTATCAACCCAGAGGGCAACAGAAAACCTAATTCTCCAACTCTTCTCTTTCATTGCTAGTCCAGCAGAAATAAAAACAAAGAGAGTAGAGACCAAAGGTCTTCATGTTAATTACAAGATATATATTTAAACCCAAGTGCATTGTGGGTATGTGTCTGTTCTCAATAATTACCACAAAAACTATAGTATTAGAGGTTTTGAAGCACAATAAAGTCAATGGCCTCCTCAGAAAAAGGACTCACATGTTGCAGCTTTAAAAGAATCACAGATTATGCGTCATCATTTTACATAAAAAAAAAAACAACCCCCTCTTATTTTTTTTTGCAAATCATACATTGGTTACAACATTTTAAAGCAGTTTGCTTATTTGATACTAGTAACAGTGTTATAATAAAACACATTATGGGATGCTTACAAGATGGATATATATATATATAATTCTATCATATATCTCATCTTAATTGTGCTGTAAGTTTATGTATTTTACAGACTTGTATAATCCTTAATACTGTTAATGTGCCACAGTTACAAGTTGATTGGTTCCTAAAATACATTTTGACAGACTTCTTAGTTTATTTGTTGTCCGAGCTGTGACTGTGTCATCACTGCTGCTCATTTTTCCGCACCGCAACGCATTGCATTGTGGGACAATAGTTTCTATTGATATCATGCTCTAAAATAGGGACATTTTGCATGCTGGTCTCTTAAATGCATCCAACAGAATCCAACAGTGTACATGGTTTGATTGTGTGAATGACTTTATATAACCTTACATGGCTGATGTGTATGAGTAAGCGTATGACTGGCCTCCAGGCATTTTCTCATTTTGTGAATTTCCATGCATTGGTTGTGAGCCTGAAGCGTAGCTGCAGTCAAAGAAAATGCATGGCATGGATCCTGTGAGAAGTTTGAGGGCATTATGCAACCAGGCCACCGTACTGTTACAGTATCCGAGGCAACACTTTCATATGCATCACACCTTCAACATTTTGAACGGCTGCAACAGCATGAGCTTGAGCCCCCTTACACACTTCAAATAAATACCCACTCAGATCTAGGCTCGCAAGTTTGCAGACTCTACCTGCAATGTTTCACTGAGCAGAAACAATTTCACGTTGGGACATTAGCATTCTACAGTAGCTTTCACCCTCAGATCAGGGTGTTGTTGCTGCTGTTTTTAGCAGCTTTCACTCCTACACTCCTGGTTCTAGCCAGTTATGACTCAGGACTACTAATTGTCTTCATGGCATGAAGGAAGCCTCAGGGATATCAGAAAATAACCCTGAGTGATAACTCACGTTGATACTTTTTTTTTTAGATCAGACCGTTGCTTCCAGGTACAACATATGATCTACTGTAGGTGTGTGTGTGTGTGTGTGTGTGTGTGTGTATGCATGTGTGGAACTATTCTTGCATACATGTTGTGCATACCTTTCTATCTGTGTGTGTGTGTGTGTGTGGATCGGGGGTTACAGTAACTGGGATTATTTCTGCACTTGGAGTGGATAATGATGACAGTAGTGTCATTTGGCTTAGAAAGACTCTGGCTCTCTCCAACCCTCTGTTGTACTGATTACTGACTCCTGGCACACACACCCCAGCTATAGGCCAGGGCAGCTCCACCCCATAATCACTATTGATTACTGATAATCCAGTTAGGAGGAGGAAAACTGCCTATGTTTTCGCAATGGGGAGAAGATGGCATGAGTTAGATGAGCTATCTTGTTACAGGCAGGAACTACTGCTGAGGCAGGAAGGATAGAAAGCATACTGTATTCTAAAACCCCTTTCAGATATGAACCTTGCCACATATATGTAATGGCCGTTTTATGTCAGTCTCATGTTTGAATAAGCGTAAGTGTCTCTCCATATAAATTGTGACTGAAGTCTTTCTGGATCAGACCTGGTAGCATTTCCGTAACACTTACTACATTTCAAGTCTGGTACTGTCATGGTTAAATAAAGAGGGAGTGAGATTGAATATAAGGCCTTTCTTCCTTCAAAGATCACTGTAGTAATTATGTCATTCAATTCTCATTGAAAATAATATTGGTTGAATATACCACACAATAGTGTGAATGAGTCAAGACAAATTTGTAGAGGGGATTCTTCTTCAGTCCATACAATTGTGTTTTTATAAATTGTCCTCTTTGTGGTGCAGATTAAAAGAGAAAACAAACCTTCAGAAAACACCAATAATTATCAGACAATCAGTCCAGCTTTTATCTTTCATTAAAGATAAAGTTAGACTTACAGTTGCCTGAGTCTAGCAGAATACTACGCACATCATATGAGCAAATATGAATTAAAGAAAAGTCAAAGCTTAAAATTGTTGTTGTTTTTGTAATTCTGCTTGATAACATGATTAAGGATCATTGGGTTTGATTAGACTAGTGAGCAGAGGTGATGCTTGTCAATCGCAGTTGTCATTAATTAAAGGGGCTCCGTGGACTTTTCTTAAAAAAACTCAAAATGTTTACTTTCAGTGTTACTCACCAAAATGCATTGCGTGTATCCCTGAGGTATAACTAGTGCGTTGAATGCATTTCCTTCTTCTTAAAACATTTGCAAAATCGTATCTAAAAATGTTTTAATTCCTTCATTGTTTACACCTAATTTTGCTAGCTTGCAGTCTTCTTCTTCACTGCTTTTGATGGGAGATTAAAAGTTTCTTGGCGCATCACTGACACCAACTGTTGATCAGTGGAATAGCGTGGAACCAAAGTCAGGATTTGAAATGGCCAACTAACATCTTCAAGCTACTGCATTTGTGACCTTGTGTGTGCCAGGGACAGTGGCTGGCAAAAACCTGCTACGCGGTTGTTGGGAACAATACTAGGGGGGCCACACAATCGTTGTATTTGTTTTCAAAAGATTACAAATAATTTTGTCGTCGCTGTCTAGTTCGTGACTCGAAACATATTTTCCTAGGAGGAGTCAGCAGCCATCTTAGTCGTTTGACAGACTTTTACTGGAGGAAGTTTGGGCTGTTTGTGGTACTGACACCAACACGCGTCATATTATTCTATTCAGGAAGCTTAGACAAATCTGTGGATACCTCATGAAAACCCTTATATACTGCATTAATCTACCTGTATAGCATGGAGCTCTTCAGTCATATGGGAACATTGGTAAATATTTATTTTGTGTAGTAATATTTCAATGTTTTGGGAAGATTAATGTAATTTGTAACATTTCTATATAAATATTAATAGTGTTTGTAAGTAAAACTCCCAGTAAACTGTCAACATGGCCAAAATATGGAGACCGCTTGAGATCGGCTCTTATTAAATCGTAAATGGTGTAGTTTAGTGCATTTTCATCCAATTTACAGTCACAGTTGTAAGGTAGAACAGGACATTCAGTTGCATAATGTTCTTGCTTCAAGGTGATATTGACTTTGAAATTTAAATGATATACTAGGTGAGGATACAAATCTTATTTTTTCTTTATTACATCTTCATTTACTGGAATAGTTGTATGGGTTTACTTACAATAGATTCATATTCCTTAGCGTCTTATCTTTTAAAGGAGACCTATATATACATGAATATAATAAGCCTTATGGTGGAGGAGCTTTTCCTAGGGCTAAGGCTTAATATAGCCACACTTAATTTTAACCTGACAAGCCAGCTTGAAATAATAATGCATGATTGTATTTATATGCTGAAAGTTTTTTCATAGCAAAGTACATTTTTATTTTTATTTGTATCTGAGATTTTGAGAGAGGAAAGAAGGAGAACAGAAACAGGAAGGAGGCTAAGGACAGAGGATTCATAGGTAAGAAAAACAGCCTCAGTTAATCTGCAGAGTGGGAGATGAAGAGAAACGTAGAGATGCACTGTAGGTGTGAGGCTAAACTGAGTAAGCATTAACAAACAGATGTTTAAGCATTATATACTGCAGGTTAGTGTGAAAATTAAATATTTACTTCTTAAGCAGAGCAATGTAAAAAAAAAAACAGACTAGGATTATATATATCAAACATTGCATTCAAATAAATCATCAAAAAATACAAATAAAATCACAGTAAATAAAAAGGATAAATAAAAGCCTATAAACAATCTCAAATATCAAAGAAATAAATGTTATTCAAAGAATGTACATTTTGCTTGATACTGTATAGATTCTTTGAGATGCATTCTCCATAATGATTAAATGTGAGGATGCAGGCATGCACTCCTACGCTCTCTGCATCTCCACAGCATGGAGCATCCACTGTCTGTCAACACTCTAATGGGAGGCAAACCAAACAGCACAGAGGGAAGGGAACACGGATACACACAAACTACACAGCGATAAATAGATATTGGACCAACGTTTTACAGATTGGAGAAATGTGAGATATGTTGATAATGGATCCCGTTTCAGATGATCTGCGTTGGACAGCTGGAGTGGACTTTTCCTTGTGTCACATTTTCAGCATTATTGCTCCAGTGTAAAGAGGCTGAACTGTATCAATCGTAATGTGATTATAAATGCTGCAGCTTGGTCACAGGAGGAGGGCGGGATTTAGAGGGTCATTACAGCAGAAACTGCTGAAAACAGTGAATAAACCTCATAGCATGATGATTTGTAAACTGCATAGTGACATATTGATAAAAAAATGGAGCTTCATCACCTGTTTTCCTACCCTTGTCACAGTCCAGTAGATTTAATAATAGTGCTTACAACTGAGGCATGATTAAGGGACTGAATACAAGGCAATTGTATTTACTGCAATGCACACATGGGGTCAATAATAAGATTGAATAATGTTGCATAGTGCAGTTAGCGGTGTACAGTGCTGCAGGGCCGGCTCATGTCCTTAGTGTTCTCTGAATACGGGGTCCCATTGGAATCTGAAGGCAGAGATGGCAACTAAGTGGGCTCTGGATTGATGTTCTCCAAAGCAAAGCACTGCAGAGGCCTTACTCTCACTCCCCTCTACCCCCCTGCGAAACCTCTTCTTCACTCACCTGCATTGCACCAGTTATTTCTCACCTCCAACTTAACATCTCCTCCTGTCCTACAGATTCAGTGCTCTGGAGTCCTCCCGCCTCCCTCCCTCTGTCCCTCTACCGCTCTCTCTCTCTCTCTCTCTCTCTCTCTCTCTGTGTAAACACTGCAGGGCTTCATTCACGTGTGCTCAGGTGTGGGCTGACTTCAGGGCAAATGAAGGCTGAAATTCCTCCTGTTAGCAACGATTCTACAGACATCTACCATGCGGGAAATAATGACGTTTTTTCACTGCAGGAACTTAACCACCCGAAACATGGAGCTTCACAAAAACTTTTATGAACCTGTAAGGTTGTGGCTCTTGGCTCTGCCTTGTGTTTCCACGCGTGAACTGATTCAGATAAACAACATTGAAGAGTGACACCTCTTTGGATAGGCTATAAAAGTTAGTGCGCTGGGGCTGGTTGGCAGCTCTGTGCTTTTAAACCATTTTGCTGCTTTAGTCTCTCCTGAATCAGAAGACATGGGAAGAGTGGATTAAGAATCTGGTGGAGAACTGATGCAGCACGTTTTGTCACAATGCCTCACTACTAGAAAAAAAAATAGCTCGCTATATGATTATTTTGAAAAGAACTATGACAATGACTGCTGCCGTAGTGTAAAAGACCCATAAAATAAAGTAAGTGCACCACCATCCTTTGTTAAACAGGACAAATTGCCAACACAGCCTAGACCCTTGTAGAACGACTAAGGCCCTGAAATATACAATTCTGTTCTGCCTCCTATGTAAAACAAGGTCTTGGCCTTCTCCTGGAGCCTGAGTAGTTGCTGGGTGTGCTCTCCTGAGCTACTTAACCATGACGGACTACTTACACCATCATCCCCAGCATTAAATGGCTAAAGGGAGGAAAAGCAAGACCAGGATTTGTGTCTTTGTGCATGTGTGTGACAATAGTGTGTGTGACTGATCATGATAGTAGGATGTGTTTACAGCATTTGGTGTGGCCTCTGGAAATGAGGCTCCTTCTCTTCCCCGTCACTATGGCAATGACTTCCTGATCTACTCTGGGCTGATTTAATAGTCCTGGGGGACCTCTAAACCAAGCCATGGATGCTCTCTGGGCTCCACTCACCAGGCTTAGGCTGCTGTAAATTCAATTAGTTACCGGTTAGAGCACCTGTGTGCACTTGGATGAGTATGTGTTTGTCTGTGCAGCTTATCTGAGTTTGTGTGTTTTTGCTCCAAACAAACTAGTCATTTTTCAGAGGTAATTCAATCAAGTAGGCTTGAAGTGTTAAAAAATGTTGTGCTTGTGGTGTGAGATGATGAGTTCTTAAATTCAAGCACCATAATGATGTGCTTTGTTGTCAGTTGCTGACTTTATACAGACACAAGCAGAATAATTTCATCCCCTTGACAAATAACGCAATTTGCAATTTGCAATTTGCTTTAAATTGAACGATAATTTATATTTCATTTAAACATTCAATCAGATAGCTCCTGTTAGTGATGTTGCAGGTCGACCCACAACCAGCGGGTAACCCGGGTGTTGGGTGGGTTCGGGTTGAGCTTAAAATATCACAGGTTCGGGCGAGCGGTCAAAAAGGGACAAAGCAGGGACAAAGCAGCACTTACAGAAACATGAAATGCTGTTGTCCATAGCAGAGTCCGCTTGTCTCTGTAATTGTCTCAGACCTCAGTCCTGACAATCGTGCAACTATAATGCACAAAGTTGTCAGTTTGCGGTTGGATTTGGCATTGGGTGGTGGCTGAATGCACGCTTCACAACTGTTGTGATAGTTTGGACTTTGGGTACATGTTTGCTAGAATATTAGCCAGAAGACGTTAATTCTGCAAAAGCTACTTATTACTCTTAATTACTTTGGATTTGTGTGTCTGGCCACCTGGCGAATGAATGAAAGCCCAATTTTCCCTTGCCTTCACCAACCTCTGAGAAAATAATCTGGCTCTTTAGCAGCCGAATACGCTGCTATATTCACCAGCAAGTCCAGAATGGTATCTGTCTGTGTTTTTTTTATTTTTAGAGCTTTTAAACTGAAAACAGCTGCCATGTTGTGGCCAAAAACAAAAGTAGTGAGAATGAGCCAGAAGTTGAGAGGTGTGATTAGTCTCTGTAGAGATGAAAGGGATCTGCGGAGCTGGGTGATAATTCTCTCTGGGTTTATCACTACCAGCAACCCCTTTCACAGTACACACCATCTGATCCAATGGCATTATACACATACTGATTACAGTTGCTCTAATGACTTGATGTGTTGCTTTGACTATTGTCTCTAAGAAGGTGTTTCTTTAAATCAAATATGATCCCCATTTAAATGAATGAATATCATAATTATAGGTAATAGGCTTAGTATAATTTTTGCCAGGGACCTTGTCTGTACACCATCTAGTGTGTGCCACTAACTGGGAACTGTGCGGTCTTTGTACGGTTTGATAGTTTGTTTGACTAGTGGTATTACAGGACAGGACGGGCTGTGACTAGGTGCCTAGCATTGCTCATTTCAGTAGACATCTCTGCAACACGATACGTCACCACTGGAATCTCTTCACATTTTAATGATCATGTTAGTTCATTTTTTAATGTTTGAAATTGAATTTCTGGCCGGATCTCACACATTGCACTATTATTCTGAAACAAAGTAATTACGTAATAAACCTTTACATGAATTTTACAACATGGTCACTGCATACATTTTGAATAATGGCAAGTAAACTGAAAAAAGTCAAATATGGCTTTTAACATTTGGGCCCAAACGCTGGCCCAGAAAAAGGGATAAATCCACAAGACTCTTCATATCTGCAGCAATAGAAATATGGTTCTTTCATGAAAATATATTTTTAATGTCGCCACATAAGCATGGTTCTCTTTTTTCGCTCTCACTATCTCTCTCTCAGTCTCTCTCTCTCTTCCCCCTGAAGACACAACCACACACACACACACACACACACACTCGCACACGCATTAGCGAGGGGGAATGAGATAATGCTATGGTGCATTTGTTTGGGCTCAGTTTGTTAACTGGTATTAAACGAGACTGCAGCAGAGGAATCAAGACTGATCTAAGAGGAGATTGCTGGAAAGACCATGACCAGCATTGTGTATCTGTGTCTGTGTACTTGTGTTTCAGAGGAAACATGTTATCGGATAAGCATAATATGCTGATTGATAACATGTTCATAAATAGCCCTCTGCTTATTTGTCAGTGAGAGCTACTGTACAGGCACACGTGATCCTGTGTACAGTGTAAGTGTTGAATCATTCAATATGATGTAATTCCATTTATTTGAACTTGTGCACTGCACTCTATAAACTGCTCATTTTGAAGCCAGATTGCAGCTTTTAAAAATATATTTTACAGTGTTTATTGTTAGTAGTTAAGAGCATAACATTGTATAAAACAAATATATTTTCCTAGGAATCTTAACATAGCACCATTGAAGAAGCACTAGTGTGTTTGTCACATCATGTATGAGCTGCAGTTAAAGCATGACTTTACTTTTGCATTTTAGTGCCAGTTGAAAAAAACAACACAACAACAAAACAGTTTAGATGCGTAAAACAGAGCAGAGCAAACCGCTGGTGCTTGAATGACTTTTTCATTTTCAATATTTAATGGCAAATGGGCCTCATTTACTTTTATTGTATTGGTATTTAACAATATCACCAGTGCATGGTATTGATCTGTTCTTCCTGGATGCAGAGTCTGTTTTATTGCTAATCTTCTTTAAAATCCTCTTTGAAAGTCAAAAATGAGATCTTGACTTGCACCTTTTTCTGTTTGTGCTGTGTTGTTTTGGGGATTTTAAGACTTGTTCCATTAAAGGTACCCTGTAGAGTTTTCTGCAGAGATCGTGTGCATCTTTTAAACCTAACAACCATTTCCAGACCTGCATTGTTTAGCTTTACTGCCACCATCACTTGATCAGTGAAATAGGGTGTGCACATTGTTGGTAAAAATCACTTGCTGAGGTGGAATGGACAACTGTAGACGTGGCACATGGCTGGCTATGTCTCAACAGCACCAGTTGGAATCAGTTCTGTATTCTGTGAATCTGTTCGAAAATCTTCAGTTGTAATTTAATTGTTTGATTTTAGGATTGGGCAAAGTTAAACTCGTCTTTATTTGATCCTCTCCAAACTTCACTCAGATTGCAGGAAGATCCATTTGTGTGGCTGCCATTGAGTGTTTGCACACACATTTACTTTCTGGATAATCAAATGTTCTGTATTTAATTTGGCACAAACACCCTATTGTGTTTACAATATGCAGGATAAGCCCATATTTCAAATTTTAACTGCAGAGTCTGGTGATGATTCTCTGTACAATGAGAGACTCCTTCACATTGTTGCAAATTTTTTTGACATAGTTGTTTGATAGGTAATATATATAAGTCAAGTCACAACACATGTATTAATAGTGCAATAGGACCCTATCAAAGCTGTGTAACCTTGTTATAATACACTCAAGACCTTCATGGTCTTAACATTTAGTATTGAATCCTATCGTGTCAAACAGCTTTTGAAAACAACACACCATACTGTAAGAATCAGAGCCTAAAGCTTCAGCTCACTGCATTTTGTACCGTTGATTACAAAGTTCAAAGAGCCTTACAATGGAACTGAAAATATCTCTGCACTATAAGAATGTCTATATTTAGTCTCCATAGATACTATTATACACTCTGATAAATTTTAATGCTGATGGTGGAACTAGGTCTGCTGGTTGTCATGGAAACCTCTCTATTCATGCCGGGTGATGTACAACTGCTTCCTGTTTGCTCTCCCCATTGGACATTTCCGCTTAATCGCACGGAAACAGGTCAAATGTAAAAGTATGAAGCAAGTTCGCCAGCATGCACTAACTTTAAAACAGCAACACATTTAATGTACATACACGTAATGTAAATACTTTGTCTTGGCTTCAGCTGAGTCCCTTTCCTTTGGTAGACAAATGTCTTCAGTGCTCACACTATCTGACCAGCAGCTGTCAGCTCTTAGCTCTGAGGTTGAGAATCTGTCTGTCCCTCTAGACATATTTGACACATATACACACACACATTCACAAGCAGACACACTTTCCTAATGCTCCTGGTGCATCAATCCTACTCTTCAAGGGATATGTAAGACAGTTCTAAGCAACAGCCTCAGGGCATTACAAGGTGGCTAGAAAGACCTTTCAGCCTTCCTTAAGCTCCTCCATAGCCAACATGCCAGTATGACTCCATCAGCTAACATAAAAAGAATAAGAAACTAAAAGAAAAATGTATCCTTAACATTGTAATACTGTTTAACAAACTAAGCCAATGGTCAAGTTCTTACCTTCTGCTCTGTTTACTGGATTCTCACACATAACTGGCAAAATGTAGATGAATGAACAGTTTTTGGACTTGATTTTCAACTGGTAAGGCAACAGCATAAAACGGTGTAGTGACATAACAAAGTAGGATAGGGATTTAAAAAGAGACGTTCAAAACGTTTGGAAAACTGTAGGACTGGCCCAATTAGGGATAGACTAAACTAAAAACTTCACATCGGGATTTGGTACAGAGAATATAGCTACACACGCCAAACCATTTTACACATCCGAGCAAGAAGGCTACTATGTTGTCTTCAATGTAGTGACTGCTTCATGTGTTAAGTTAAGTTAAATGTATTATTAAGTCAACAAAATGATCCAGTGGGTTGCAGATAATGGCTACTGTAATATCCTTTTTTCGGTGAACACGTTGCTTATGTTGTACATATTGCCCATGAACTCTGATGTAATTTGCATAACAATAATTTGGCAAAGGCTTTTGTTCAAAGTGACTAATGATAGATGCCTTTAAACTTTAGGGTACAAACTCTGGAACAAGAGTTGAGTTACATCAAAAGCTGGAAGACAGAAAGTACAATTTATAGCTAAGATTGGTAATCGTGCAAAAATAGCAAAAATATGTTATATTTTTAAAATTATCCATCCGAAAAACCCATTCTAGTGTTGCCAAGTCTTTTCCAATTAAAGTAGTTTCTGACAGCCAGTCGCTTCAGGTCTCCTTCCTAAGCCACTTCCCCAACACTATCATAATTAACGTGAACTACGAGCATGACTATTGTTAGAACTCACAGCTGTCAAGCGGCCAACAAATCATCGGTTAATCTCAGACTTGGATTTAGAAAACTTTAATAATTTAATTTGTGGTAATGCACAGTAAAAATGTATAGACAATTAAAACACAGGACAACAGAGACAACAAAAAAAGTCCATGATCATGATCCATCAACAAATTAGACGTGTTTTGCACTGGCCTATGTATTACACCGCACCCAGTCTATATGAGTTAACATAACATTCCCCTCACCCTGTGTTGCACCTCGCCCTAACCCAGGGGTCAGCAACCTTTACTATCCAAAGAGCCATTTTCCCCTATTTTCCACCAAATACATTTTGTCTGGAGCCGCAAAAGATATTTGATATTACAGCTTATAAAGTTTTAAATATAGTTATATTATATATACACAAATTATAGTTAGTTGTATTTATGAAAATAGACAAAAAAGACAATTCTTTACATTGTATTGCTATTTTACCTGTTATAACAATATCAAACTTATGAAGACGTTTGCTCCAGCAGTTGAGAAATCGCTCTTTTTCGTTCATCTCCAGCGTGATACTTTTCAGCAAATGCGGTGTGCTTGTTCTGGAAGTGTCTTTCTACATTACATTTTTCGCACATATCAAGCATACAGGTAAGCCAGCATCATTTGCAGTGAAAGCAAATGAATACGTCCACGCAGAATTAAACAATCTATTTTCCTCAATGACTTTTCTTTTTTTTGATTTATGCAAATCATGACTGGCTACCTGCAGGGAGAGGCGCTTGACAGCGACGTAATAGGATGTGAGGCACATTTTAGTTGACAAAATATTTAAAAAAAAAATATTTTCAGTGACACAGTAGACGTAGACACTCACGTTCACTACTTGATTGGTTCTTAGCAATAACGACGTGTCCTTCCCTGATTCGTCACACCCATATCACGTGACCCTTACCCGAAAATTCACCAACAACAGCCTTGGTTATCTATCGACCACCAGGTTCATTTAACATGGACAACTGATTTCAGGCGTTGCTGACCTTGTTGTCTTTACTAGCAGCTGTTGTCCAGTTAAAGTCTGCATGTCTGCGGAGGAAACAGCTGTTATTGTAGCGATTAGCGAGCGGCGTGTCCAGCGGCGTTATCAGACCTACAGAGCGGCTGTCTGATGTCACGGTTAGCGGCTTTGAGCAACCAATCTACTTCCTGTTTACACCGGCGTGCTCAGTGGACGTGAATAGTCACGTGATATTCGTTTTCAGGCGTTGTAGTCTGGACGGAGATCGTCTCGGAAAAAGCGATCCTGAAACGCCCCATGGACGGAGAACGTTTTTGTTTGTTAAAACTTTTTTTTTTTATTAGTGTGGATGTAGACTCAGGGAGCCACAACAGAGGGGCTGAAGAGCCGCATGCGGCTGAAGAGCCGCATGCGGCTCCGGAGCCGCGGGTTGCCGACCCCTGGCCTAACCACAGCTTGTTAAGTTGGTATCTTGCCATAGGAATAAATGACAGTTTAACTCAGTTGGTTCTGCTCATAGGATATCTGTATCTGCATCAAGGTCCAATAGGGACAACGCCATCCTAAAAGATGAAGTCATACTAATCTCTCCGCTGACAACTGCCTCAGATAACTCAGGTTAATCTAAATAATGAATACCTCATAAACATATAAAACCATTGCACATTAACTGTACAAAAAATGTACAATCAGACAATAGCAAGTGTGTGACATCAAGCTAATGGCTCTGAGTCACATGCTGCAAAGTGGGACACGTTTGCCCATTCTCTTTAGAGGTTACTGAAAGTCATTGTGGGAAATGGAAGAAATGAAAGTACAGCATGGGAACTACTTGAGGCAGGCAAGAAAATGAATTAGACCACTTAATTTGAAAATAACTTCTGGCCTGAACACGAACATAACTAATTGATGCTATTTGTAATCGTCCTCTGTGACGTGTCGCTTGTGGTCACCCTCTCTTGCTCTGACATCTGACCTTTTCCCATGAGGCTGCACTCCAATCACAGAAAAACAGGAAGAACATTGCCTCTGACAGCAGGCGTTACGAGTGGTCTCATGGGAAATGTAGTGCTGGCAATCTAAAGTGGGGTATGAGTCACCATCTGTCTCCCTCACTCAGTCATTGCACAAGTGCTGCACATGTGTGTTTTGGTGTGTGTGTGTGTGTGTGTGTGTGTGTGTGTGTGTGCATGTGTATTGATTGTATTTACTGGTTATTTGTCCCACTGCTGTCTTGCAGTTTGAATCTATTACCTTTTTGATGACAAGGAAATTGTGAGTTGACCTTGCAAGGTACTGGGAGAGTGTTGGCTGTCACTCCGTCGTCTTGTGTGTCTGGAAAGCGCCGTCAGTGCTGGTAGCTGTTGACACACACACAGAGCCAATACACTGCTGCAATACAGACACACACACACACACACACACACACACACACACACACACCTCAAGGCTGAGACTGTCCTACTGTGTCTCTACTTGCCACCACGTTTAGGTATTCCAGGCAACGCTCTTAGGGTATATTGACATTCTTGTCTCATAGCTTGCTTGTTCTGCGAGAGCTAGCCCGCCATCTCTCTCTCTCGCTCTCTCTCTCTCTCTCTCTCTCTCTCTCTCTCTCTCTCTGTGTGTGTCTCTCTCTCACTCTACAAAGCATCAGACATATTACCCTCACTCATACTCAGCTTTGGAGCACAGCAAGTAAACGCATACATCAAAACAGGCACACATCTGAACAGACACGAGCATAAACAGCGATTATTGTACGCAGATATTATATGAATGATGCATTGATGTGCTGTACTGACCCTATTTATGTGACCAGTTTACTGATTTGTTAGTACGTCAGTTAATCACAATGACAGTCTGAAGGAGAGACTGTCATTGTGATTAACTGACGTACTGAAGGCAGGGCTTGGTGTCAGTACTTTTGAGTATACTATTGAAGACTAAGAGTCTGCAGCAATGCTAGTGGCAGTGTGAGGGCATGTTCCCTTTCTTAGTTTAGCACGAAAGCATGCTAATATTTGATGATTGGCACTACAACCAAAGTACAGCTGAGGCTGATGGCAATGTCATTAGTTTTGCTGGACAAGTTTTGGACGTTTTGACCTGGTGGTGGTGCTTCATGAAACATCAGGTGTAACACATGAGTGATTAGAATTGATTCCTGATGCTGTTTTCACACCACAAGCAACAACACTAACAAAAGAGCCAAGCTACCAGAGACATTGTCGGCAAGTTGCCTTTGAGGCGTTTGTTGACGTTGTTTTGCCGTTTAGTAGCATTGGGATCTGACCAACGGCATTTGTTTTAGAGGAACAGAACAGAATGAAACAAAAATGTTTGGACATATTCTCATAATGGTTTTGCTTCGGCAAAGTTCTTGCATGAGTGTCATTAAACCACTTGAGAGGTTTGGCTTACATTTTCCTTACACATGGAACGCACAGTGAAATACAGAAAGAACTCTGGTTGCTGGTTGTGATTTCCAAAGGTCTGGAACATCACACTAATGTCTATCTTGCGTTGTGATTTAGTGCCATGTATATTGAAGTAACCTAGCAGTTGTATTAACGTCTGTATGTAGTCAACAACTGACTGTCAAATCAAATAAAGAAAGTCCAATTGAATAATATCTAAACAATATTTATTATTGCAGATTTCAAATTGAACTGGAAGAATTATAAATAATACATACTCTAATAATAAATACATGTTATTCTCTCAATTAAAGTAAAATAATGGCTGGATAAAAACAAACAATACATAACAAAAAAGCTTTTGAAGTACTTCATTTTAGAAAAAATAATTTACCTGAATTGTCCCGCAGCTTCAAATTCATCTTATTCAGGTGTGAAGTGATGTCAATCAAACGAGCCACGAAATTATTCTCTTATCTTCTAAAAAGAGAAATCTGTGTGCAGGGACTTTATCTGTGGTTATTAAAACCACTTGTTCCAGCTCTATTCATCTCTGTTAACATCACTGCTGGGCAGTGAATTCATGTGTTAGGATTCTGATCATGTTGGGCTCTTAGGTTTATTTTTCTGTGTCTAATTTTGGCTTTGAGTGGGTACGTTTGCTCAAAAGATTTGTTCTTTGTCTCGTAGTGGCGCTTCACATTGCCGCTTTTAACAATCTTCACGGTCTCTGAACATTCTGGTTTTGAACTGGTTGTGGGAATAATGAACATTTAATAGTCCGTCCATTCTTGGTTAAATGCTCTGGTTAAGCCTACTGTTGGGTCTCCCTCCCTGTCTCTCCCGTGTGTGTGAATATCGCACTTGAGTCGAGGGCAACACTTATTGGAATACCCATATTTGATTGGTTGAGTAGCATCACGTGAGATGGTCGGTGTGCTTCAGTGTGCTTCCTGGACCGCTGAACGAGTGCCGTAAAAAAGGCTAGAAAAGCGCTCCATGAAAATGTGATAATTCTCAATTATCTATCAGTTCTAAGTCCAGAGTGAAGATACAACGGCGTCTGGGTCCGGACTCGGGCCGCGGTCCACCTATTGGCGACCCCTGATGTATAGTATTACTATGATATCCTATATACTGTTTACAGTTACCACAGTACCCTGATCCACTTTTTCATATCCAAACCAAGCAGCATCAGTGCTGCATAACCCTGATGTAGAGGGCTTGAAACTTGGTCATATAGTTGCTTCATACCCTCTAACATCAAACACTATCTTTTCTAGCTTCATTTAAATGGAATTAAAAATACATGTTTAAGAAGATTTTGGAAAGATTGTTGCCATAATCAAGAAAAACAAGGATATCCTTTAGATCTCGGGATTTCAGACCTCAGGAGCTGATGTAGTAAACAAATACTTTACCAACCAAGGTACATTCACAGTGACACTGGCACACTTGTAGTCGTTTTGTAGCTGTGCCCTACAATGAAACAAGGGCAGTGGGACACAAAACACAAAACAACAGACAAACACACTTGATTACATAACGGCCCAGGATGTATGATCTCTGTTGTCTTCACCTCAGCTGCTGCTTGTTTATCTCAGTGCTACAGGTGTCGTAACAGAAGACACGCAGGTAAACATGTAAATGAATTCTTCTTACAACACAGGCAATACCATTTTATACATTTCCTTTTTTGTGTATTTTGTCCCCAGGAAACAATATGTGAAATAATGAAAAGGGTAATAAGGAGAAACAAAACTGAAAAATATAAATATATAAATAAATTGAAAAGATGAATTGAAATCTACTGAAATAGAAAGTAGGACTCATAAGCATTGCACACACACACACACACACACACACACACACTTAGAAAATGAATGGGCAGATTGCATCTGTGTTCGGATGTTTGGCGGAGAGATGTCTTATAGGCAGCTGGTCTCTTTGTCAGCAAAAAACACCCATGGGTTTATTGATTCTGACCATGCTGCATTCTCATCCTCTTCTTATCCACATCACATCTCTCAACAGTATCAAAAGTTGGTATCGCAGCTATTGTTGAGGATGGTTGATTCGAGTTACTTTAATGTATTGTTATAGCACCTCAGGACACCCTTCCTTTGCTACTTACTTACTACATACTTGTTTGAATGGTACTGTGAGAACCAAAGAGACAATTGAGCAGCTACAGTTATTATCTGAAGTGTGATCCTGATCGCAAAACAAGAACATTTTACTATCAAATTTTGTCAAATTTCTAAACTAAATAATATAGTCTCCCGGTGTGACTTTTTTATGTTTACTTAGTGCGTCCATCCAAAGAAAGCCAAAAGAGAGGGCTAGGAGTTACAAAAATAAAATGTATTACATTTTTGCCCATTATTATTATAAATAAAATAATAATGATGTTGGGAGCCATCAAGACATTTGGAAGGGAAGACACAATATTTCACTTCACTTCTGACCACATTCAAAAAATAGTTAAAATTAAATATACTGAGTCTGCGATATTAGAATCAATGTATAAAAATACTACTAAAAATATTAGTACACCCAGGCTGCTACAACCCCCAAAACATGACCTCAGGTCACAAGATTCGTGGCCCAACACATCTGATTTAATTTTTACATGCAATCAATCATCATGTATTTTGTTTGCATTGTATGTAGAGTAACGATAATCTACAATTGTTAGATATTAGTGCACCATTTCTTTTGGCATGTCACCTCCCTCTTCATCATCATATTCATCATCATCATAGGTCTAGCCCTCATCTGTGAAGTAAACAAATCTGAAAAAGGCTTTTTAGTTTACACATGTTAGCATGCACACGAACACACACACACACACACACACACACACACACACGCACACACACACACACACACACACACACACACACACACAGACCCACTAAACTACATTAAGCGATTCAGCATTGATCAGCACTCCAGAGAGTGGACCTCTTAACTCTTTTATTAATAATTGATACAGGCCACAAGAGCACTGGGGTGCTCATCTTTACTTAGCATATTAAGGCTGGACCCTTTTCCCTTCAAGGCTTAGAGGCAGAAGCCACTTACTGGAGGTTTGTGGCTACCACATTCGCATGCTGATGACATTTAGCTGAGCGTTGTCTCAGGGGACCTTATTTAGATGATGGAGACATTAAGACACGGCTGTAAACTGTCAGACCAAAGTCATAATATCAAACCCAATAATGTGGATTGGAGTGAATCCACAAGAGACATGCTTATTTTCTCTATTATCATACATATTTGTCATCGCTGCATCTTTTACAGAAGAAGTCCCAGGAAGAGGCTTGAGTGAAGAGGAAAATAACTGTACTGTACCTGCTGTGTATTATTTTCTTTCACATCCTGCTCGTTATTGAAAACATGACTTATCTGTGTTGTTCTGTCACAAAGGTAAAGCTGAACATAGAGTGAGAGAGTTTGCAGAAACCTTTAATGATTTGCTCTATTTCGATACGTCTATGTTTTTAAGTTACGCATATGGTGGGGGGGAGCCAGTCACGTACAGATGACACAATCCAGTGTGATGCCTCTAAGCTGACACTGGCAAAGATCAGCAACGACGGCAGGCAATACACATCCTGGCATTTCCGTGTTATGTAACTGCTTGTATACTGTGGAACATTTAAGGCCCCGGTGCACCTGAGGTTTTCAAACAAAAAGACACCTAAATGTTTTTGGTGTCCCAATGAGCAGTGAAGGTCATGTGTCCTGTGAAGGCATGGCGTGGTTGCTCTTAGCCTGATTCAGCTCCACATAATATGTATCACAGCCCCACATGGTTGTCCCCCAGATATCAGACATTTCAGTCACAGATCCACACATTTTTAGACTGAAATTTAAAAAATGCGAAAGGACCAAAGCAGACCTCGATTCACCAATATGGTCGAGAGAATTTAAATTTAGTGTGATCACTAATTTAGTAGGTATTATGCAATTGCTGAACTACAATAGCTGCGAGCTAACTCAGGCAGCCAAACTAGATTTGGCCACGGCACACATACAGTATATCGAAGCACACTTTTGATAATGGCAGTGTCCTCAACCCAAAGCTCTGCTCAGTCCTAAGCTGCAAGCCTGCTGCCATATGTGGTGGAAAAAAATCTTTTTAACCTCCCTGTGAGAAAAAACCGAGATGAGAAAACTCTTAAAATATAAAAAAATATATATTTATTGAACAGACACTAATAATAATTCAGCTGAATGGATGGAGCTCTTTCCCCACAGATGGTTCGGAGGTCTAACAACAAGGAATAGTATAACAAAGTATTATATGCACATTATCTCATCCCCCCCGCCCCTTCGCAGATGTCCTCCTCTGCCTGCCGATGCATCCACCAAGGCCAGGTTCCCGGCCTTGGCATTGTTTTCGCGGGAAGAGGGTTAGACATGAAAATACATTCGATATGATAACATTTGTTATTTGGGTTTAAATGAGTCCGGATGGTCTGCATATATGCAGGTTTAAGCGATGCAAGTTATAACTAAAAGAACAATATGATAAATGTTCACCACACCATACACCAAACACTGCTACTGTTCATACAGCATTGATGAGACAAAGGTTACAGAACAGACCGATAAACTTCATTGGTGACACTTCAAATCTCCTGTCTGCAGTGCACCATTTTCAAAATGACACATTCAAAAAAGTATTGCTTCTAGTCTATCTATTTTTTTTGTATGTAACCCTCAGAGGGCTTTACAATCAGTAAACAGGTGTCAGGCAAAAAGAAGAGCAAACTGCTTATAAAACAGTTTAGATGAGGATACAGATATGTTTCAGCACATTTTTAAAAGCAGTAGCTTGGCAATGTCCGCTCTGTGATTGAAACTAATCAAAATGGTCTCAGTGTGGTAGAAAGGGACTCCCGACATTTTAATTGTGTCTTCCTAAGCATTATTTCTCTGGTAGATGGAACGCAGCAGACAAAGTGTGTCCTCAGAGCACAGCCAATGCCCACATAACAGACTCATCACCAAGAAAGCAAAGAGCTCACAGCAGTGCAGGAGTCATTGTGCACCCCCTTATGACAACACAAATCCTCTTACATCCTCCTCTGACGCCGACATGGCTTGCGTGTTTGTGAGCGTGTTCAGTCTTTTTATTCATGTATGTACATGAGTGCACTTGTATGTACACCCTTTTCTGCATAGTATGTGGGGGAGGAAGAGGAGGTGTCAAGCACACAGTGCTATCCAGGAAAAGATTGTTCTGTTCTTGTAGATATGTGTGGGAGGACACTGTGGAGTGGGGTCATCTGGGACCTTGGATTCTCAGGGAATTAGAGAATTACTTACCCTGACTTCAATTTAAATGCAAATGTTGGGAATGTGAGCTCCTAGAATAGTCCAAAGACACCAGGAGTGGACAGGAAAGTGGGCTGTGTATGCTTGTACAGGGATGTTTAGAGTATATTACCCATAATTGGTTGTTGTCAGTAAACATCTCCAAGGGCAAGACCTGGTGGGATCATTGCAGTTGCCAGAGAACAACCTGGAGAAGGTCAGCACACTCACTCCAACAACAGCAAGTGCAGCTTTGCTGTTTTCAAAAGCTGTTGATTACTCTGTTTGCTATTAATCTGGTCTTTGCAGCCCGTTTAGTAGACTCGTTGGAGATGGTGACTCTTCAGAAACATGCTCCAAATTTTCAATTTCATAAAACACATTGTCATGGCTCAGCAAACTGTCTCCATGCTCAGATACTACTCTGCAGCACATAATCAAAAGAGGGCTGAATAATAGCCGAGGTCAGAAAGAAAGAAAAAGAAAAGCAGTGGGTGAGTGCAACACTGGACGCTCACTGGAATAAGAGAGATTTATAATTGGTGCCAAATGTACAGTCCATTACCAACAGATGGTTCATCTTACTGAGATTACTTGGAACAGTGCAGTGAAGTACCATAGCCTTATTGGTAGCTCATGATTGTGGCTAAACTTTGTAGCAAATTTCGACAAAGAACATTAACGGTCTTAATAATTAGTTATAATTATATAACTATGAGTTATAGTTATATAGTTATAGTTAGAGTACAGAGCCTTTACATGAATATTTGATCAAATCTCAGTCATTTCTTAAAGGCTACACTTATTCATTGGAAAAATATTAACTAGACTAGATCAAAGTGACACATATACAAATACAATGATATGCAGGTGTCTTACTCACATGGATTTGGGGATTTTTCTGTCTTTTTTTCTAATTTTGCACACATTTGGTCCAAATCTAGCCTGATGTGTTTCTTTGGAAATTTAGGGTTCTTGACTTGAGTTTAAAAATAAGTTTGTTTATTTGAACAAATCTTGACCCATCAGCGGGGACTTTTGCCCTGTAGCTGAAAATAGTCCCCAACATATGCATTATTTACTCTTGTTTGGGTAACATTTGCTGAGAACTACAGTCCTTTTTGTTTTTGTTTTTAAATGACAGTGTATACCGTATTCAGACCCATGTTTAACACACCCATGTGTTCGATAGAGATGAATGGGCTTGAGTGAGAGTGAGAGCCACAGACACAGTGAGTCAGAAAGCATTGAGAGACGGATAAGAAATTTATGGTTTTGGTCTCAAATGGGATTCGTAAGAAATAGAGAATATTACAGCTAATTCTGAAATGAATACAGTCACATAAGCTGACTTGTGATCCTTCTTCAGCTCTGCACAAACCCCTATTCTTGGAAGATTTATGTGAGAGGGCCCTGAGCTCTAATGTCCAGCTGAGCAGACCTTGAACTGCGGGGAGATATGGCCTATCAATTATTGAAGTGAGATATGGGTTATCTATTATTGCTGTGCACAGAAAAGAGTGTTGCACTTTTATCACCGCAGACAGTTGGAGAATATTCCTCATTAAGCAAGCCCTCTATGAGTGGGTGACAGTGATTAGTGCTGGAGAGGACACATATACTTGATGAGGCTGAAGTGCAGTATTAGCCTTTGTTACATGGAGCTTGTGTTTGGAAGTGGAGCAGAGTGCACCAAGAGTTCCTATGTTCTCTCCTCCTCACAATAGAGGCAGCAGAGTGGAAAATCTCTGGATTATGAAGAGCCTGACTGAGGCAAATGCACACACACACACACACACACACACACACACACACACACACACACAAACACACACACACACACACACACACACACACACACACACACACACACACACACACACACACACACACAGTCACACACAAACCGCTACACACATGCTCTACTCACCCCATTTATGTAGAACTCTGTGCACCTGCACTGTACACACAACACAGTGATCATGGGTATTGCAGGTATTGCAGTGTTACTATTATGGGAAACTGCTGCTGCCCCTAAGCTCCTCTCCACCCGTCTGCTCCTTTCTCATCCTTTCATACATCAACTCCCCTAAGCAGCGGTGAGCTGGGCCCCCAGGCTCGCTTTTTCTCCCAGCCAATGACGCTATTAGATAGTTCATTTTGTTATCACAGCCCAATGGAATTACAGCCATGCTCTTGTCTCAGATAAATATTGGATGTGACGAAGAAGGCCTTGAAACACCACAGTGCACATTTCTCTTCCACCCTCGCCCATTATCTCTGTTTTCCCCTGAATGTGAGTGTAAAATATGTATTCTGTTACAAGCCATGGTGTAGATAGACGATATGAGATGACAGGAGATGTGGTTTGAGTGGGCCCTTGAATTGTAATGAGCCAGCAGGTATTGGGACACAGCCATGTTGCTACACAGCCTCTTGTAATGGGATCTATAACGTAGATTGATGGACCTGTCATTGCTTGGTCTAAACATATGGTCCCTATTCACCTGAGACATTCTGCGCAATATCTGTGCATATACAGTTCAAATCTATTTTTCGGCAGATAAAGAAGAAAAACTGCATCAGTCAGATATTTTAGTTTTTTGTTTCATAACTTCCTGCTGATCTGCAGATACAGTTAATCAACACTTGATATGCTGATTTTATCCTGACTGCTGTTTTGGGAAAATAACATCTTGTCCTGCTTCTCTTCCCCTGTTTTTATTTTTATTTTTTTACCATGAAATAAGACATGTGGCGTAAAGCCCCGCCCACTTAAGTTACTGTTGGCAAGACTGCAGTTTACAATGATAGCGATTGTAAATTTAGCAGTCAAAATGTAGTAGTAAGCTATTTTAAAATGTTTGCAATAATAATTCCTTGATCAAAGAACAAAAGTAGACAAAAGAAGGGTTTTACGTTTTAGATGCCGTCTGTTGATTTTACCAGCTGTGATGACAACTGCAGTCATGCTAGCATTGCACCGAAACACTAACTAGCTAGACAAATAACACTCCTCAAGTAAGTTGAGAACTCTCCCTCTAGGTGAATTGTACATTTTTATAGCTGACTTTATGAACATGAGAAGCATGAAAAAGGGTCTGAATCTGCATTTTCTATGTTAACTCAGTGCTGTGTAATGATGCAAAAAAGACAAAAGCTTAACTGTCTCATGCCAAAATTATCTTCAGGTGATAAATCATGTGTAAAACACAGAGATGAAGGAGCAGCTTGTTAGCTCGGCTAGCTACAATATATAGTAAACATATGTTGTTCAGATAGAGAAATACCTAATTACTTGTTCAAGCAAAACAAAGGTAAGATTTATGCTTGAAACTATATGTTTCATTTGCATGAGAAAAGGCTTTAAGGACTAACTACGAGAATCCGTCATTTTCATCAGGGTGAACCTCCCCAAATCTAATACAGAACAGGACGGCAGCTGTGGCTCAGTGGGTTTAACCAGAGGGTTCGCGGATCGATCCCTGGCTCCTACTGACTGCACGTCAAAGCGTCCTTGAGTGAAACACAGTTGCTCCCCGGACGCTTTACAGCAGCCCACTGCTCCTAGAATGCGTAGGGGTTAAATGTGTGTACCTGTATGTATATGACGATTGTAATAATGTTTAAGTCTTTAAGGATAGAGCTGATAACTTTATCTTTCAGTCTTTAAAAAGGCCTACCGTGCCTAGTTACTGTTGCTCAGCTATAATTGGACAAGGATTGTTTGGTGGGAGGGCTTTAGCAAACGGTCTGTTGTGTGATTGTAAAATGTTGGCTTTTCATTCATAGCGCTTTGTGCTTGCTTGTTAGAGCAGTGCTGTTCTCTACCAGGTGTATGGTGGTCATGGATACACGCTGCGTCTGCATTTAGGTGCATATGGCCTTAAATGCTTAACTCAATCATGATGATATTCTCCAAGCCATCATTATAATTCAGTGTTGTCTCCTGCAGTAGGCCTTCCAGCAGTGTGGGGGCTGCTCTGTTTTGCTCTCCTCTGCTTGCAAAAAAAACGCTCATTCTCCCCATCATACAGAGCTGCAGCTTATTCTGGCAGCAGCAATCAGATTAATAAATAAACAGGCCAACAATTGTCCACAATGAAATATTCAAATGATACGGCTGTTTACTAAAAGGACACTCATCCTGGAATTCCAAGGACTAACCACCCATGATGACATGACATGTCACAAACAACAACAACCTCTCTCTGTCTTCCACCTTCTCTCTTACCTCGATCCACCCTTTGCATACCATTGCACTCCAAGGCCGTCCGTGCATCTTGTACTTTCCCCTCAGTTGCGGTGTATTTAAGAATAATGTACAGCAGAATTCCAACTGATACTGTATATGACTCGATACTGATTTACCAAGTGTGCTTTGCAAAATATAGTGTCATCTCTGGTTCCACTGAAACATACATTTACATATGTGCCACTGAATGCATTAGCTCTCTGTTATAATCCTTTCATCTTGCATTGTGTGTGTGTGTGTGTGTGTGTGTGTGTGTGCGCGTATGAGCGCCCATGTATACTTGTGTGCCTCTGTGATCTTGCTTTCTGTCTAAGCGCAGCATTGCAGAGCACAAGCTGCATACTAACCCAATCATTAAGACATAAATGAGAACATCAGAATCTATCTGCAGTCTTGCACACAGCAGTCCCGAGATAGAGAGGCAGAGGGAGGGAGAGGGGTGGGGGAAGGGCTGACCAATTTATCTTCAGTCTCTCCTTCCTCATCTTCTAATGTTTGCATCCCCCCATTTCTCTCTTGCTCTCCCACTTCCTTACTTTCTCTGACAGAAGCACAGGGGTGGGATGTGGCCTGGTTGAATATATCAGACTCAGACTTCTTGCCTGTAGTTTTTAGTCTAATTGGGGACAGCAAAGCAGCTAAGTCTCAGACTTGGCCCAGACAATGTGACCCCATCGGATTCTACCGTTCCTTTCTAATTTCGGCTCGCATTTCAAAAATTGGCCAATCCTGTCCCACTTTCCCGTTCGCATGTGAGATAAAAAGAAAACATCAGAGAGAACATGAAAAGATGGAAAGCTTTGACAGAGAGTAAAAAAATGAGGTAAAATGGCAGAGAAGAGAGAGTATACCTGTGTGCTGTAGTGTTGTTGTTAGAAAGAGTAAAAAATGTAGTCTGTAAAAAAAATTGTCTTGCATGAGGTGGAATGTGTGAAGAGAAGCGATCAGTGATCTTTTAGCAGATGCCACGCTCTAGCCAGAGAAACCAGTAAAGCTGGGACTGAGAGGGAAGGTAGGCAGAGTGACAAGAGAAGGCGTGCTGAGGGATTTGGGGGCTGTGACTCAGGTTATTGAATCTGGAATTCAGGTCAAAACAGGCACTACTGACCTTTCTGGCTCTAAGGAGACCCTAAACCATTGGGAATGATTCCCATAGGGACCATTACATCTTCCTCTGTGGCAATGGAAAGCTTATTTTGTGCAATGCTTTGTAAGCTTCGGGTTTTATGCTGATTCAAGCTGCAGTACAGAGAGCTCGAGTTCCACATATTGTGCATGCCTGTGTGTGTCCCTACTGTACATAGATGAGCATGTGCATACATAAACACACGCTTAAACATAACACGGAGCATTGTCCTTGAGTTTGCTCCTTCTTTGTGGGATAATGCTATTAGAAATTGATCTTCTCAGAAGCATTGCTGACAAAGCACTTTTTGTCTGACCTGAGCTGTTCCAAAAATTCCCCAAATAAACACATCATTTTCCTGTCAGGTATGATGTGTTTGAGGGCTGTAATTCCTGGTCTTGTTTTGCATTCTACAACATCAGAATGTAGTGAAATCTTGGTTAGAAGAGCAGCCATGAGCTGGCAGCTTCTAACTTCACCTTTTTATCAGGAAATTACTGTCCTGGCTTGGTATTATGATTACCACCCTTAATTTGAGGCTGCTTTTAGGGTCACATTAATTAACCCACCTCAATAGTACCTCTATCATATTTTAGTCAAATTTCTGTCCTGCCCTCCCAAATGCATTGACCTTCATGGGTTTGTCCACATGGTTTGTCATGTAAATGAAATATTTAGCAACAAGTATGCTAAATATTTCAAGAGGCTTTTCTTTGAATAAAAATGTTCTGTTAGAGATTATCACAATGTTTTATGCCCCATGCAGGTATGCACATTAGCATGTGTACACTCCCTCTGGGATGACATTTTCAATGATAAGTTCATTATCAAGTGCATGGATACATAACATTGACAGGAGGTAAGATATCAGCTTGAATACACAGAACTGATACTAAATAAAATGAGGTGATGCTGAAATCAACTTTTTTTAATTTCTTGTTGATAAATAAATGTCAGGCTGATCAAATATAATCATAAAATGATTTGTTGACAATTTAATTTAATCACTGTGAAATCATGCAATTTTGGTAATTGGCTGTAACACTTGAGTATTTAATTTAATTGCGTTCAACATTGAATATGATAAAATTATATTCAATTCTCTGAGAGTTTCGGAGTTATTAAAGTTCGGAATCAAATCTATTGTCAGTGGAGCTGGCCTCTACGCAGGGTATGTGTGGTGTGTGTGTGTGTGTGTGTGTGTGTGTGTGTGTGTGTGTGTGTGTGTGTGTGTGATGTACTCTAGCAGCTAGTCTTGGGTTCACAGACAGCTTGTTGCTGGACCTGCTCAGACAAGACCTCCATTATCAATACCTCCTCAGCTCTGGTAGCTGTACATCTGATAATTAAACAGTTTTCTGCTGTGTTACAAGAGTGTGTGTGCGTGTTTGTTTGTAGGTCTATGTGCAGTAACTAAGGACGTTCATAGAATACGGTATTTGTTTTTGTACCTCACATCATCCAGGCCTCATGTTGACAGAGCTTTATACAGTAGGAATTTATATAAAACTGAATTTAATCCCGATAGCGTACTCACACTCAGGGCATAATACAATTCATATCATTATAAAACGAGTGATTTAGGACACTAGGTGAGAGGGTGACAGTGGGTGACTTTTATATTATTAGGATAAAAACACACAGTTTCCTGCATAAATGAAAACCATGTTTAAACTTTGATTTAGGTACCTTTTAGACAAAAAGGTAATTAACTGACCAAATTGGCACACTAAATTTTGAGTGATCTGATCCCCAGGGCCTGACATGGCTGGCCTGGCTGAGTCAGTGGCACCTGTGGGAGGAAAGCCCTCTTATAACAAGCTACTAACAACTGTAGAATATCAATACTGTAAAGACCTTTAAAGACACCACCGTCATCCCTCTCTAGCTTTTTTCTAAATGCATGCGTGTGCTTGCTTTACCTGTAAACGAGATAGAAACACAGCAAGCAGACGGAGCACAGCAAAGCTAGAAGGAGAGCACACAGTGTGTTTCTGAAGGTGAGCGTGCATATCTGTTATGTTTTCTGCTGGCAACCGTGTGTAGGCCCCCCTTCCAGGCCATTTTTCATCCAGCTGCTGCAGTACGCACTGCAGAGGGAGACAAGGGGGAGTGGGGTGGGGTGGTGGGAGTCATGTATAGCAGCAGGAGAGATAACAGTTCCACGAAGAGGAAGGGATTTTCCTGTGAAACTGTGCGGTTATGGTGAACAGTTGTCTGTTGCTTTGATTACTTTAAGTATTAAATGGGTCTGCATGGCTGTGATGCAGGAATGGGACCCCACGGAGGTAGAAAGAGTTGATAACTGAGCTGCAGGTGCACGCACATGCATACAAGCGTGGCCCACTAAAGCTAACAGCAGGCTGTATGACTGCAGTGGGTGTTGATTCATCACTCTCACTCACAGTAGGTCCATCTTGCTGATAATTATCTTTGTCAAATTAATTATCAGTATGACAGAGCCGATGAATTACACCCAGATAACCTCGATTAATCAACAAAATGAGTTTAAGGGCAAATGTTTTGTTCATATGGATGTGCTCCCTGTAGAAAATGTCTTCTTTCATCTTCATCCATCGCCATCCTCACATCCATCATTTCTCATTGTAGTACCTTCTATCTGACACTCTCTCTGTATTTTTTTATAGAGATGTTGTAGGGTTTAGAGTACCAGGACCACAAAGTGTGAAAGTCTTGAGTGGTTGGTTAGTGTTCCATGCTGCTGTCAAGGATGTGGTTAACGGCATGTTTTGTGTACTGTAACGCTGGCTTTCTGGATGTGTCTCGAGATATTATGAAATGAGATTTAGGAGTGAAGACGAGCGCTTAACACGTTGTATGTTTACTTTACTCTTGATTTGCATGGAATCAGCTGCTTAACAATGTTGGGGTTATATTAATAACTTTGTTTTAACATTACTTAATGTTACCTTTGAGCCACATTAGCAGAGCTAACATTACAACAATGTTTCCTAGTCATTACTTGATGGGAGCTAGCAATCAGCAATAACTTTGATCGTAAAGTTACCAAATTCACTAACTTTTTGTAGTTTTAGTTGACCCTATATGTAAAATATCTCGCATCTACACATTTCACAGGATGATGTTTTCCTAATGTTCACAGAGCGTTCACAGGACATGGCTTCGACTAAGACAGATGGACAGAGTAACGTTATACATATCAGTCCTCCATGAAGTCCATGTAACATTTGATCATGTGGTTAGTTGACTAATGTATGTAAACTTGCTACTGAACTGTTACATGAGCATCAAAATGAGCCACAACTTGACCGTGTGCATGCGTCATGCGTGTGCTCTGGTACTAAGAATAGCACTCCACCCCCAGTAGTCAGCTGTTTGACCGGTAGCTTATGAAAAGCCGATTGAAAAAGTGACACTGCGTCGTCATGTTTTATAGGGCCAAATCAACCAATCAAATATTAGTGAAACATGTTTCATTTGTGGTGAAGAGAGGATACTTGATGTTGGTGGGGCAGGAAGAGCATTTGGGGGTGCATTGTGAATAAGGCCCGAATAACTCAGGTGTAAACCACTTCCTCATGAGTCGGAATTCAACACCGAGCACACACGGAGCAGACGGAGAGGGAGGGACGTCACAGTAACCACTTAGACTTGTTTTCTTTCATACTGTACAATCATCCCCTTCATGAAGGCAGGTACTTCACTGTTCAAACCTAGCACATTTTGTTTCTCACACAGTTCTGTAAATGTGTGTGTGATTGGAGCTAGGTGATAACTTTATCAACTGGTCCAGACAGAATGACATCCTGACACTAGGACCTGAAACGGATCGTCTCAAAGACTCACACCTGCACCACCTGACACTCTTGTAGGCAGTGAACACCTCTTTCATTATTAATTCACATACTGCCATGACCGAATCTTTCATTCATTCCTTTTTCATGTACCCCTTTTACAGCTGCTATTTTGCAATTCAGCACTCATAAAGCTTGTGGTATTTTTCCCTTTTCACTGAGAATCTACATTGAAACATGGCCTGTCAAATGTCTCAGCTTTACAGTCTGGTGAACATGGTGCTGTCTGAAGTCTGAGGTTTTTCTATTTTTTGCACACGTCCCCATCTGTCCCTCTATTTGTTTAGCCATATTCTCCTTTTACTAACTTAACTCAATTTAAGAATTTAAGTCCTTGGTGTATGGCAATTACATTAGCATGACTTCTGTTTGTCAAATGAGCAGCCCATATTAAAAGATATGAGGTGGTATTTAGCCATTTGTGGTCTCGTGTGTGTGTGTGTGTGTGTGTGTGTGTGTGTTTGCTATATGCGTGAATGTTTTTGTTGTGCATCTGCTACAAACAGCAGGTGGGTCATAATTTGAAACCAGGCCTCATGTGTCGACACAGTCATTCAAATATAACCTGAATGTAATTGAATAGGTGCCTCTCAGGGAGTTGCATGAGTGCTTTCTGCACCACTTCTCTTCCAATCAATGTATTGTTTTGGGCCTTCAGTCTGCCGGCAGCCTTGCCTGTGCTTTTGTTTTACTATTACCTTCTCATTGGCTCCTCTAACCACCTTGACTAAACCTGCCTGTTTGTTTGTCTGTCTCGTTGCTTAGATCATTAGCTGTGTTACATTTTCAGTTTTTATGCTTACCAGGTGCTGGCGCCCCAAGCTAATCAACACACACACGTGCATGTTATAGCTGTACATAAAAGGAATTGTACATAAGAACATCACAGCCAATTAAATGTTATCTCTTAAGTCAGCAAGGTAGTTCTGCAATGATATTGAATTTATTATACATGCACTTTCCTTGTAGCGACCCATGGTTTGTTTTTTCCTTCTGTTTGAGTTCATGCTTGATTACATTCATTGACTTACCGGCGTGTTTAGTCATGTACACTCGTTTGTTTACATATGTGAATGTGGTTTCTTTTTCCATTATATTTGGTGTAACCTTTGCAATTTGACCCTTCAGCCCCCATCTTGTACTGGAACTCCCATGGGGCATTGCAGCTACTGCTGCTGTAGGAATTAAAGTGATAGTTTACATGCTGGCTCCTACTAAAGCAGGACCTCTATTTGACCCCTCACATCTTGGACTGCCTTTCTGTCACTGCTTGAATGGACTGCTCATTTCATTCAACACTTGAGAGCTTGCAGAATGATAATCTGTGCTTCTGGGGAAATTGCATTTTCTTCAGTAGACAGTATACAGTGCATAGGGTCCATTGATTAATTTCAATAAAACAAAATTACATTTTGAAATGCCTCTTCTGAGGATATTTAAACATTTGTTAAAATCACAAATCCAAAGAGATTCTCTAGTATAACCATTTGCTGTTCTTTAACATAGTCAGAGTAAATACAATATACCGTATTTGCATTTTCTGTCTCCAAAGATTTTCTTTGCTGTGCTTGTTGACTGTAAATTACTTTTTGCAGCAGGACATCTAACATCATTAAGTGCTCTGAGACAAAATTCCTGTGAAAACAGTTAAAAAGCAGAGACAATGAGGCTTAACCTGAATTCACACACTTTTCATAATTTCCCTGTTGTTTTACCTCCATGCCCCAGTCTGACACAACTTAAAAGTATGCTAATACCAGGCTATTGTGCTGTACACTTGTCCTGGTTCATAATTCAAGCCGGGGATCATTTAAATAAGAAGAGCAGAAAAGAGGATAAAAAAATAGCGGATAGCCTCAACGCAGCGAAGCAGTGAATGGCTGTGTTCCTTGTAATTGACAAGGCGGCTCATGAGACTCCGCATGTGTTTGTGTGTCTGTGCCTTTCTGTAGCGCTACTGTACTGTACTGCATGTTGAAGAGGAAAGAGTTGCAGTAATCTGGTGTGTTGCTACCAGCTCCTTCAGCTTCTGTCAGCAGTTTAGCCACAACCACAACATTAAAGATGAGGCTCTGACAAGGCAGGGCCATCCGGGGCCACTTAAAACCAATACCACAGAGCAGGATAGGGCCTTCCATCAATTACAACCTTATTAGCCTAATCGTTATGAAATAATCCAATCCAGAGGACAGCTGAGACTCTGCAGATAAACAACAGCCAAGCAAACCAGTGGAGAGCAGGGAGGGGAGGGGGATGTAACAAAATATTGAGGCATTATTTCTTGTGATAGAAAAATGATATCCATTGTTTCTATTGTCCAGCTGCAGATTGGATTGTAATACAACCTACATATTTTCAATTGTCTCATTTTTAAATTTCAAAAGAAAATGTTCTGCTTGCTTTGACCGCAGGAGTGTTTTTAGTCTTTCAGCCACAATAGGTGAAGGTGCACAGAGTTTGCTTCTCTGTGCACCTTCACTGTGTGGGATTGTGCTGAGCAGACAGACTGATATCTGTCTTTATACAACCCAGACCACCACAAGTATTCACTGAAGTTGTTGTTGTCATTTTCAACTTTAGACTTCTGTTCTGAACATCTGCATCTGTTCATCTCCACTGTCTTCTTTCCATTGACTTTGATTGCATTCATGCGGCTCTAGATATCTCTGCATTGTGCAAAGAGATTGCAACTGAACAGAAGCATTTGTCGTGGAAATTGGGGTTTCGAAACAACTATGGCACTACAAATGTTCAACCTACAGCCCAAGCAAGTTAATACATTTGTTCTTTATCTCCATGAGGATATTATTTTACATTATATCTATTCTTTTACATGCATTACTTTTTTTATAACTTCATTTGATGGATGCTTTTATCCAAAGCAATATAAATTTTCCAGCACACATAAATGCATGGAAATGATGGAAAAACAGCAAAGTAGAAGTGATATAAATAACGAGTGATTGACAACACTAGTTCTGTTAAAAAGAGAAACTCTGAGAAACAGAGCAGTGAGTATAACGCAACTATGTTGATGTACTGATGTGCTGTGTTATTATCCTAAATTTAAAGAATGGTGAACATGACTGTTGTTGTGATGATGCTGTCAGCCTGCCTAGGGAGTGCAGATGACGAGATCGTTCCGTAGAGTCGGCACGTAATTTTAACATATTGCGTGCCACCGCAACACAATGCGCTGTTAAGAGGTTGTGGTCATATCATGTAATTCTGTGAGATCAGGCTGATCATTTGCCATACATATTTACATTGCACTGATGTAAATTATTGTGGGCTACCCTTGATGAATAAATACTGAAGTAATGAATTACAGTACATTACAGTTTGCCGTTTTTATTTGAAAATACATTTTGTAGATTGTTCATGTATAAAATCACTACAGCTAATCAAACCATGAGGCCTGTATTGTGAGACTGTGTCAACTTCACACACTTATTGGGAAAGATGACACAATGACAGGAGTTCAGCCAGCAAAAGCGAATGGGAGGTGTAAAAGGAGGCGGAAGTCGACAGAAAAAGGAGAATTAAAATTCGAGAGCCAGCTGGCTGACCTCTAACTTACTGAGTTGGTGATTGAGGAGAAAGCAGTATTTTCCTCTCATTATATAAATGAGAGAAAGAGTCCATCCTACGACTATCTCTCTCACTTGCTGTCTCTCTCTCTCCCACTCTGAGATGTGACAGCAGGATGACAAATTACTCGTCACGGTTCTACAGTAGACTGATGGTTGTGAGATCTCGTATGCAGCAGCAGCAGTGGGCTCACTAACTGGGACTGAGTGCAAAAGGACATGACTGTGTGGCAAATGGCCAAAAAGAGACACGGCATCTACACCACATCTGTTCACTTCACACAGAAGTTCTGCTGACTGGCAGGCTCAGGACACGCCTGCCCTTTTTTGTTCTTGTCACATGGTCTAGGTGTCTCCTTGATTTAACCCACTGTAGTTATTTGTCCTTGTAAATAAACATTATACCATTAAGCATCACTGACTTGAATTCTGAAGTAAGGAAATGTGAAACGGATGGTGCCACATGTGTGACACCTTATCTGCTACGGAGGCAAAGCTAAGGGGGCGCTTTGGGCGCTGTGTAAACATAATCTCTTCAGTTGAGATGTTGTTGATTATTCAGCTTTAGATTTTTCATTATTTTTGTCTGAGCCTCAGTGCAAATGATTGACTTTAACATTGTTTTCTGAGATCCTGCTGAGTAGGGGAACTGTCTGATAAACAGACACTACTTGACACTCATTGCCAGTGACATTGTTAGTGTAAAGTGATACGTTGCTGAATTGCACCCGGTTTGTCTTCATGTCCCCTTGGCTGACAGTTACATGATGAGAAGTTGTCCAAACACCGGGATCAGGAGGACATGAGGTGGAAAATGTGTTGCACAAGCAAAATGCCAAAGACAACCGTGTACTCTCACATATATACATGGACACTTATGTTCACACATACAACGAATCACAAGTAATTTAGAAATATTTATCTAATGCTGTATGTACAAGATGTGACATTAAGTAATGTGGACACATTTTCACTTGTGACATTCATGCAGCATTAGATTAGAGAGAAGGGCAGTGCGTGTGTGTGTGTGTGTGTGTGTGTGTGTGTGTGTGTGTGTGTGTGTGTGCAGTGTCCACGGGAACCAACCTTATCTTCGACAGGAAATCCAATTATTAGCGCACAGCAATTTACTGTACAGTATCTGTGCGTGTGTGCAGAATGTCAGTATGTGCACGTGTTTAGTAATGCACGTAGTATGTGCCTCTCAGTTTATAAAGAGCATGACAGATGATTCAGTCGAGCAGTTACTATGTTCAAGCTATATTTACATAATTATATAATTGTGTGGTCCATTTCTAAAGCTACAAAATGCCATCTGAGTGGGTCCATTAGTAGCACAGAGGATATTTCGGTAAATTATTGTCACAATAATGCAAATTGTTTAATTTGTCTTTGTTGCACAGTAAGTGTCTATGGGGGAATGATATGATATATGGTCCGATGCACTCTTTTAAGGTGTGATGATGAACTCATACTAGGTGCTAGCTTGCCTCACAGTCTCTGGAGTTTTTCACAGGAAATACCAGCAAATTACTGCAGGTGATTATACCGCATGAGGCGACAAGTTTATCAAATGAGAGGAGACAAATTAAGTGCTAAGTAAACGATTTGTCCCCACTTGTGCACTTGTAGATTTGAGAAAATGGGTGAGACAATTTGAACAAATTACCACAAACAAACAACATTACATGACGAAGGCCCTGTTTTAACCATGTACTGTACATTTGAGCTGATTTGACATACATAATAAGCAATTTGTTTTAACACAACAACAGTGTTTGTGTTAATGAACTGATGATAATTCAAAATAAAAGCTATAGTTATCCTGCTGTGTTTGCATCGGATACCGGTAATAACTTAGATTGTTGTCTACTTTTGCTATTGTATTAAAAGAGCTGTCTATTTGCTAGCGATAGGTCATCCAATTCCGTGTTTTGATTCCTGAAGGCCCACTTACGAGCTTCTTTCGAATCTTTCAACCACAACCAATCTCATGGTCTCTTTCAGTGGATGACGTTCGCTCAATTTTCATGGAGACAACTTTTGTTTAATTTTCATTTTACATAAACGAATCCTAAATAGTTTCAGAAAAACAGTTTTGCAACAGTAAACTATTATTGTCTAATCATAGTCCCTGCATTAATCTGAGAGTGATAACAGTAGTGAGGTACTAATATGTTTACATTAGAATTACAGTATACATTGTGATTTGACTTGCTGGTCCTGTGGTGCATTACACTCTGATGCTGACGCTCAGTTGTTCTTAACAGGAGGTTGGGTAATACTGTATGTTGACTGACAAAGTGATGACTGCCCAGCAACAGCCACATTCATTAAACAGTGGATATCAGGATCACCAGGATATCTGCTCAGTGTGAATCAATAGCTGTAGAGGTCGTCGATGATGCACGTTCATGTGCGAGTCTGCATGTGTGTATGTGTTTCATCCAATGCAACCCTCCCTAACTCATTGATTTCCTCTCTCTGCACCCCCTCCACCTGTCTTCTCTCCCTCCCCTGCCCTCACCTCTCTGTCTCTCTGTCCTAGATGGTTTATAAGCCCTGGCTGTGTTCTCAGTACTTCCAGACCACCCAAATGCACTGCAGTAAGCGAATCCCCTGTGGTCAGTACTGCCTGGAGGTGCAGCAGCGGTGCCCCTTCGTCCTGCCCGACAATGATGATCTCATTCATGGAGGCAGCCCCAGTTTTATATGTACAGGTACAAAAAAAAAAAAATCATCTTACAGTTTGTGCTTTCTTCTGTTTGTTTTTAGCCCATGTGCTTGTTTTCTTTTAACCTTATTTTAAAGATTGGCATCAGTACACTGCATACAGCTGCCCATTGTACTAAACAACTCAACTGAGTAGCTGGAGAAAAGTACTTTGTTGACTATTTGAGGGATGAAAGAGCATTCATTCCCCAAGTCCTGGGATTGGCAGCTATGAGTAACAAGTTGCTTTTAACCTGGTGCACAGTACATCATGCTTTTGGCCTGAGTGACTTATTGTACAAGAGTGAATAGTGAAGACATAGCGAACGTAGTGTCCTGTTCAATGCAACCTCCGATGGTCACACAGTAAACACTTGACTTTACAGTTACAGGATGTTCTTTTTAATCACCAGACTAACAGGGTGATACACCAACAACAAATTCTGCCAATTACTCACAGCACCAAGAGGCATCTGTACAATGGTGGACTGTGACAATAAGTCTGCATGTTCTATCTGTACTGAACAGCTAATAGCACTCTGTGGGTCAGTGTTAGTGAATGTGCTTATCTCCAGCCATAAACACACACACACACACACACACACACACACACACATACACACACACACACACACACACACACACACACACACACTCACACACACATCTGAATTCTAATTAATGCTTAACCTTGTCAAGACCAGGTTTTTGTCTCTATATACATGAGTACATGAGTGGGGGCGCAGTATTACTCTGTGAGCAGATTTCTGTCCCCTCAACATGAGTAATACAAAGGCACACACTGACATCACATGTTGATGCTGCCCTCTGGTGTTCATGTTGAACATCAGGTTACATTCATGTACAGTATGGCGGATGAACTTAAAAGTGGTGTATGTGTTTCTTATTTGTGTACCCTTTTCTGTTGATCATTTGAACTGATTCATTTGTTTATGAAGAATACTAAACAAGACTGATTTTGTGGCTCTTTGAAATTGAAGGATAAGGCTGGCAACATTCTATATTTTTGTTATTATTAACTACAAGAAACCCAAACCAACATTGTGTTAGTCCATCTCTAAATAGTTTCTGATATAGCCAGCCTGTCTGTGGCTCTCAGCTCCAAGCCCATTCCTGCTATCAGAAGAAATCTTAAAAAGTGGGTCATACTGTACATACTTACATTCAAGAAAAATAGAAGGAAAGGCTAATTTTACTCAAACTGGAGTGATTAGGACATTTGTCTGGGACTATTTTCAGCTGTAGATAAATACAAATCTGCTGTGTAGTGAAATTTATAGCAAGAAGGTGGTGTGTGTGGGATTGAGTCAAAACAAACTACAGTGCCGATGTTCATCGTACTTAAGAAACCTTTCTACCAGTGTGATTTTTAAAAAAATATTTTTTGGACAATCATGGAGATCTATAGCTCATAAGAATAAGCGATATCAGTCTTTGACTGACTTCACATAGTATTTAGTTAGTTGGATCAATTTACCTTTTCATGGGCTTTACTGACAAAACGGAAGATGTAGAATATCACCAAACCTTTTATGCAGTAGTAAGCTCTTACCATGTGGCATCTACATGTTCATAATGCTGCGATGCAGACCGGCCAGACTAATCAAGTATTTGGGTAAAAAAATGAATAAGTGAGATGAAAAGAGCACTTGCAGGTTGTGTCTTTCACCTCTGTGCGTATTTTGTCAAAAACCTTGCAAACACAGTCACTCTAAATGCAGATGATTGTCACAATCTTGCTGTAATTACATGGTTCCTCTTGTCACGGTTAAGCTGTTGACAGTCAAACTGTGCTGAGTGGGCACACACTTATTCAAAGTTCACTCTTCACATTAGCATGCACACAGGCTGTGACAAACCTCCTTTGCTTATAACGTCAGTGTAGAGTGTCAGTTAGCTGTTTGGGATTTCAGTTGTTGTGTGCTATACTGAATTCATCCTTAATATGTATTTTGTGTTCTTAAAAAAAAGCACAAAATACGATATATTTTTGGAAAATTTTTATACAAAATTCAAACCAAATGACTTCTATAGTGTATCTGTATGCCTAGTTGCAAAGGTAAGACTACAGTAATGACAATACTGTTTTTGAGTAGAATAGAAGAGACTTTAGGGTGCAGCAGCATGTAGAATAAAGAAATCACACATTCAGTGCAACCTGGTTGTGTGATGGATCACTGCACTGCAGCTTTAGACCACACATGAAATGAACGAAACGCAAACAAGAAAACATTTGATCACCATTTAAAAAAAATATCATACATTTAAAAACTTTAGAGCATTGCAAAAGGGCTGTATCTAACAATTATTGTCAATAAAGACTGTAAAATGTCAGAATATTTGAACAATGTCCAAAGCCCATGATGACATATTCACATAGCTTGTTTTGTCCTAACAGCAGTTCAAAAAACAAAGACATTCATTTTTACAATAATAAAATACTTCAAATATTGACATTTGAGAAGCTGTAACTATTGGATTTTTTGCATTTGTGCTTGAAAAGTGATCATTGATTAACAAAACTATTCTATTCTATTAATTTTCTGTCAGTTAATTACTTGAATAATTGTTTCACCTTGCAACTGCAAATATCTAAAACACAAGCAAATTAAGAAACACTGACAATCAAACAAAACCAAACAGAACTGAGTTCAAACTGAATATGTTTCTAAGAGACACTACAAATGGATGTGCAGATGAAAGATTTCCATTTGCTTGTGTTTCCTAGCATTGCAGTGTAGTGTTTTGGCCATGGTGCTTTCAGAGCATACTTTCAAGAAACATCAAGTTCATAGAAATGTATTTTTACTGAGGTCCATTGTTGTTATTGTCTTTTATGTCTTTTGGTTCTCAAAGCAGTGCTTGTGGGGAACGTTGGAGAAGCAACAATGCTCTTTTTGTGACAGAAAGCAAATACAGGATTTATGAAACATGCTACATGGCAGCATCTTTAAGAGAATGTGTCAGCTTACTGTTTTTATCTCTACCACCACCCTTCCCCCAAAACAACCCCCAGGGCTGCTGGAGGACTATCCATCAGGTGTTGACCCAGATGCAGAGTGCTGTGACGTGCGGTGGGACTTGAAAGTGGACAACCGTTCCCGGGGGACCCTGAAAAGAACTCACCCGCCGTGCCAGCACCGTACCTCCCTCAGCTCCTCGGCAGCCTGCAGACTGTGTAACAGCCGGCTCAAACTCTGCCTGCTGGTCCTCGTCCTCCTACACACTGTTGCCAGCCTCACTGCATCCCACAATGCAACAGGACTGGGCCTCCCCGCCATCACGCCTCTGGAGGAGAGCCCTGCCAACGAGGAGTGATAGAGCTGCCAGGAGGAGGTGAGGTTGTTGGGGTGGGGGATTCCCTCACCATGGCAACCGATGTGGAATAATACAGCCACAGTTTTTGCGAACAGCGGGAGCTGTGTGCCTGTGGACATTCTGCAACACATAAATGGAAAATGTGGGACGCTTTGAGACGAAAGACACACAAATCAATCAAAACAAATAAATACGTAAACAAACAGACATACTAAGGGACTCAACCAGTCCCTTAGATAGAAAGGGGACAATGCCACAGCCTTTGTTGAGTGGGAAGGTCGGCTTCCCCATGGCTGATTTTCTCTCACTACGCTTTTTTACACTGTGTTCCAATTAATGGTTTCTGTTGCACTGGCTGACTATGGAATAACACAATCATATTCTCTTTCTAATGTTCATCCTTTGTGTTTGTTTCTGGTTCTCTCATACAGGAAGAAAATGTGTTCTCTGAATAAGACAGATAATGTGTAAAAAAATTAGCTGCAAGTCTGTGTGTGTGTGTGTGTGTGTGTGTGTGTGTGTGTGTGTGTGTGTGTGTGTGTGTGTGTGTGTGATGGTTTGTGTTTCTAGATTTACTGTATGTGTGCGAGAATGCGTGGGCGTGTGCTTGTATGCGTGTCTTTACACATGTGTGTGTGTGTGTGTGTGTGTGTGTGTGTGTGAGAGGATGAGACATACCCTAAAAGTCTAGCTAACCGGCAGGTGGACCCCCCCCCCCCCCCCCCCCCCCCTCCCCCCCAGATGTCACTTAGCTCTGCCATGTTGTCCACACTCCTATTAAAACTTCACTGGGTTTTACATGTGGTTCTGATATCCGTAACAAGCACTGTGTTTAACACAGGTTTATGGCTTTTCCAACACTTTGTTTTGTGAGATAATCTATTTACACTGTTTTGAAGGATCAAAACCTTTCTGTAATTAGCATCAGTAAAAAGCTTACAGCTAAACTGTGAAACACAACAGGAACGAACAGGAAGCATTCCTCCAATATCACCAACACTGGTATCTCAATTTTATTACAACTTAGGACCTCTTTTCATAGTTTGGACCATGATTCAAGGCACTGCACTAACCAGTTTAAACTTATATAGACAATAACAGCTGACAGTTTTCCTGTGTAATGAAGGATTATTATAAACAGTTTGGGTGCACTCACTTTCAGTTTTAACACCAAACACAATGATTTAGATAAGCTGGATGACTAAAAATGATAGCTTGTTTATAATACATATTTAATATATGTCATCTAAACGCTTGATTTTTTTGCCATTGGATTTCATTGTAGCGATGTTGACGTGTTGCCTGATCTCAGCAGTTACTTTGTTGAGTTAAATGTTATCATAATCAATAAAACTGATAAAACTAGAAAAGTAAGACCTAAATTGTATTAAACCAGAATGACCATTTAAGTTTAAGACAAACCCTACCTTAGGGCTGAGCCAAATGAACAACATCTTATCAAAATAATTATACATAATATAATATTATAATAACAGTAATTCAAAAAAGGTTAAAACTAAAATAATTTGACCTGGCATCTGGACTTACTGACAAGGCTGCATATCATGTGTTGAGCTGTTGTGCTTTATAGATGCTAAACCAAAGCATTAGGATTTGCGTTCTTGCTGCTGTGTTTTGAATGAAGATGAACAATAGAAAAGGACAAAAAAACTGTTTTTTGTTTAACACACTGAAAAAAATTAGGAGGATCAGGAAATCTTTTGTTGGTGTTGGTAATTTTTGGTTAATTGCCTTTTAATGATACTAAACTATTTCACCTGGAATAGCTGTCAGCTATAAAAAGCCAGGCAGTAGCATGAACATTTTGCAATAGATCTTCTGTTGCTCAGTTCTTGAAGAGTTAGCCACATATTAGCAACTTTGTTGATCACTGCACAGGAAGTTAAAGAAAGCACAGATAGGAGTATTTTATCTCATAGAACAAAACATAACACTGTGTTACGCTTGTCTTAACCAAAGATGATATTTCAGGCGTTTTACAGAAACCCTATTCAGATTGTGGTCACATTTTAGCAACAATGCTCAGCAAAGTTAACTGACATCAGGATTATTGCACTGGATGAATATATGCTATTTTTGTTCCAGATGAATAAGATTTTGTTATTTTAGATTTTAAAGGTATTATCCAGTCAAAATAATGTCCGCAAGGTTCCTTAGTCTCCTCTGCCTCAAGGACCTTGGTTCCTTTCCCTCTCCCTGTTGTTCAAGTATGAATCATTTTATTCCGTCATTACTTATTGAAAAAAAAAAAAAAATTACAGTTTGCCCTTGAACCAATACTGACGTCTTTATCAGTAGTCATTTAAACCTCAGGCCTTTTTATTCACAAGAAACATGATGACTGGATGTTACCTTTAAGGACTTTAAGTATCACTAGGTAAGTTAGCATGCTACTTGCAGAAGCGTGAAGGAAAATCCCCTGTCCACCAATAGGTATATTACACCATTACCCTGCTCCCTGGCCGTACAGTACACATAGAACGACACTCTACATATCACCTGCACAGAGACAATTTGTTCAATTTTGTTTCTATTGAATCAAAATGTGTAATACATTTTCATGAACTGCATGTGGAGGCCTTCTGCAAGGTTATGACCGCCTCTTTTGTTAATTGTCCTCAGCCCCACTCCACACTGCACTTCTGATCCCAAATCAGCTCCTGTAGCATGCCCCCTGTCTTGTACTTTTCTCCTCAAAACATCAAACTAATGTCTCATTAAGTAAAGGGCTTATTAAGATATACAGTACAAACATTATCATCAACACAGTCAGACACACTTAACAACATGCACATCCAAAATTGTTAGCCGACAATTAAGGGTAAAAACATGGCTCATTTCCTGTTTCTTTCTAAACTCATATACCTGCAGTACGGAGGCATTCCACCGGCAGTTGCTGGAGAGCAGTAACAGAAACAAATCCAGAGAGAGGAGCATGTCACTGTTTGTGTAAGCACTAATGGCATAACCTGATAATCGTCCAAGTCAGCTGACACTTATGTTTATTCTATACATGTTGACCAGCGTGTGAACAGAAAGGAATGGTGTGACCTTAAGGGCTGACTTCTTCTTTGGTTTCTTCGTTGTCTTTTGTCTATTCGATGAACAAGGCTGTGAGATCAGGTATTTCGAAGATGAAAAGATGTTGTTGAATGCATTTTTTTTCCCACTCTCAAGTATGTTGATTACTTAAATGAGATGTCCAATAAGATATCTGATGTCAAGAATTTTATTATACAGCTTATATGAGGATTTAAAATTCATCTTTATTCACATCATGTCTATATAACCAGTATATTGGCTTATTTTGACATATATTCTGTTTGGTACCTGCCCCACTCTAGACATGACCATTCCTGCTTGCATGAAATACATAACTACTCATTGTCATTCAGCACAGTATACCCATGCCCATCTTGGATGACCGCAGTCAGTGATAGAAAAATGCTGCTATTCTATTGGCCGCCAGTAGATGGAGATATTTGTATTCTTTTATATTGCGACTGCTGCTGTAGACCTATCACACAAGGACTGTCATATACAGATGAGTCAGGAAGGCTGAACTCTGGAGGAGAAAGTGATGGGCCTGTGAGTGAAAGTGTGCTGATGCGTATGTGTGTGTGTGTGTGTGTGTGTGTGTGTGTGTGTGTGTGTGTGTGTGTGTGTGTTTGTGTCGGTTGCTAATTGCTAATTGCTGTGTTCTCTGGAGAGCTCATTAGCGTTGCTACGACCTTGGGGCCTGCAGGACAGGTGTGGCAAACCACTGTTTTTAGACCCACAGGGACCTTCTACATTAGTTTTCTCATTATTCACTGCAGCCCCAAAGCTGCATGGACTGTAGTATGAAACCATTGTACTGTACAATGTGTAATAACTGTGTCATTGCCCCAAGACCCAAAACAGACTAGTGTAGGGGTGGATATATTATTTTCCGGCACATGCCTGATAAAATATTCCCTCAAGCCTTGTCTAAAAATGAGATGGTGCACAGAAGGTCAGGGAGAATGAAGTGGACAACGACCCGAAACTGGTGCCAAAGCATACCTTGTATTGAGTAAAATAAACCCAATAAAAATCTGATATGACACGCTGCTTTTCATGAGATTTTCTAGGTAATGGGCAACAGGAGAAAAACGGGGTCTGTCAGTGTCATAGAAAAGTGCAATGTCAGCAACATACAAATTCCATCCCATAAGCCTCACACAGCCCTCACCATGAACACATGTTGGCCTCGGAGATCTCTTCAAGTCATACATGTGATTTCATTTTGCCTAACATGTCAGCAGTTCATGCGGTGATGTAACAGCCATCACAAACCAACTGTTCGACATGCACACAAAAAAACCCTCATGTCTGCTCCACATGCAGACATGCATCCTCACTGTGGTTGCATGGGTGTGAATGCTGTGCATATTTGTTGTCCTTCATGCCGCTGCAGACATGTTAACACCAAGAATGCACCTCGTGTGCAAGGTTTCTCTTCCAGAATATAATAGAATTAGATTTGACCGATGTAAATCTCTGATTTGACTTTTGTTGGTAATGCAGGCATGCACACAACAGGTTAATCTGCTGTGATAATTAAATTTTTTAAGTGTTTTGGTTTGTCACTTTATACTGCATCATATTGAGAAGAAATTGTGTAGGGTCCTAAAGATTCAGGCTAGACCCCCTACAGTGGTCTGTCACATTCAATAACACACCAACCTACAAAAACTAATTTAATGTGTTTTTCCCCTGCACTTATAGACTATGTATGCCTCTTGCCCCTCACCCCCAGTGCACCCACCACCAAATGGTATGTACACAGATATTTCCCTCTTTCACTCCCTCTCAGCCTCTCTCTGTTTTCACAATAGTTCCGTTCTCTATCCTGTGGATCTATGCAGAAGCCCATTCCTTTTTTGGTTGTAAATACGTTCCCTAGTATGCTGAACAATGTATGTCTTTGCGTCCAGGTTTCCTTGTGTATTTTAAGTTGATGTCATGCTGTTATTACTTTCTTCTTCTTCTTCTAATTATTTTTATTTTATTTTGAGCGTCTGAAATCATTGATGTTAAAAGAGAATGTGGTGAGGTTTAACCAATAGACTCGTCCTCAGCTTCGCAACTTTATTGTGAAAGGTTGAGGTTCTGTGTGTGTGAAAGTGAAAGATTTATGATTATAGAAATGAAAAAGGTTCAAAGTCATATAGAAGTATCATTGCGATTATGATTATTATGATTACTATTATACTACCAGTATATTGTAATATTATAGATGCTTTAGTTCGAGTAACTTCTTTAATTTTTTTACAAACAACTTTGATGAAATGATTTATAAAACAGTCTCACAAGTCATGATCTTTTCGAAAAGTATGAAAACTAATGCTACAATGATTAAAATTGTGTTCTGATGAAAATAAATACAGACATATAATCTGTTCCTCTGTTGTGTTTTTGTATTACGTGAAATGTTTTTTGTATTTTTATGTAACAGGCTTTCATAAACTAATAATGGAAGGGTGGACTTTTGTACCTTGAAGACGTGTGTGTGTGTGTGTGTGTGTGTGTGATGGTTTGTGTTTCTAGATTTACTATATGTGTGCGGGAATGCGTGGGCGTGTGTATGTGTGTGTGAGAGGATGAGTGTCTGTTGCTGACACCTACTCTAGCTAACTGGCAGGTGCAGCAATGATGTATCGTGCAGTTTTTCTGGGGTTTTTAATTTATTTTTTGTTGTTATTATTTTTGTTTATCTCTAACAATGTTATATTATTGTTGTGATGTTGCTGTTATTACATATTATAATCATTATCACTATTATTATAATTACTGTTATTACTATTATAAAAGAAAGGGAAAAAAGACCCAAGCTTTATTAAACCAGAATGACATATTATAATAACAATAATTCAAAATGTAAGAAGGCTGCATATCATGTGTTGAAATGTTGTTCTTTATAGATGCTAAACTAAAGCATCAGGTTTTGAATGAAGATGAACAAAAGGCCAAACAAACCTGTTGAAAGTTTTTCGTTAACACCACAGAAACAAAATTAGGAGGATCAGGAAATCTTCTGTTGGTGTTGGTAATTTTTGGTTAATTGCCTTTTAATGATACTAAACTATTACAACAGGAATAGTTGTGAGCTATAAAAAGGCCAGGCAGTAGCATGAACATTTTGCAATAGATCTTCTGTTGCTCAGTTCTTGAAGAGTTAGCCACATATTAGCAACTTTGTTGATCACTGCACAGGAAGTTAAAGAAAGCACAGATAGGAGTATTTTATCTCATAAAACAAAACATAACACTGTGTTACGCTTGTCTTAACCAAAGATGATATTTCAGGTGTTTTACAGAAACCCCAGAATGTGATCACATTTTAGCAGCAATGTTCAGCAAAGTTAAATAAGTAAATATATATTTATATAGCACTTTTCACAGACAGTCAAAAAGTGCTTAACAGGAGCAGTATTTCAGACAAGAAAGAAAACACATGTAACCCAAGGTGACCATACAGGGCCAATCATTTACAAGATCAACACAAAACATATTAACAAAGGCACAATATAGTAAAATACACAGTAAAAACATAGATACAATGCAGACCTGGAGCAATCATTTTACCCAAGCCTCACAACGTTAACATATAAAATAGTGTCTGAATCAGCAATTTCCACAACCTCCCAACAACCTGTGATGACGACACAAAGAGCAATCTTATAACTTGTTCTACAGAGGTGCTGGTACTGACAACAGCTAATGATCCCACAATGCTCTCTGCTGGTGCACATTAATGATGTCATGTTCAACAAGGTGATTGTCAGCTGCACGACAAAAAAAAATATAACCTTTGACAAAAACCACCCACCTGTCAGTATTTTACTCTGACATAAGGAAACAAATTATGTTTCACTGTAGAATAATTAAACAATTTCTATTCAAGTCAAATCAAAGGTATGATATGATTCATTTTTGACATCACAATTTGCTTTTAAGCTTCTGTTCATTATGATGTTCCATGAGATCCTTAACAAATCCCCCACATTCTACATGTCTTGTATCCATAAGAGAAAGACTGTAGCGCATACACAGCATGCAGTTCCAATTGAAACCATGCCATGGCAGTATCATCATATTAGAAGGCATGTGTGCTGGCATAAATCCAAGAGTACAAAAATAGACCATGAATAAAATGTAGACAGCGTAACCACAGGGATCATGAATGAATACTATATGGGCATTTATTGACTCAGTTTTGTGCTGAACTCGGTGCGTCTTCACATCCGCAGAGGGATTAGTTTATACAATATCCAGTGGGCAACTATTACTACATTAAATATTCACCACACTCTTTATTTATTTATGCATCTTTCGATCGTACATTGTGAAACTGCTGACCAAGACCTGCTGAGGCCAGTCGGGTCAATTGCATACACACTCACTTTTTAAAATGTAATGATGCTGCAAAGACATTTATTCAGCTGTTTATCGAGCATCACTGATAATATGGAGTGAGTCACTGAGTTTGCATGATAATGTTTCAAGTCCATACTTTTTTTTGTTGACCCATTAACTGTGTCACCCTGTAAGCATTAACTTATTGTGGGTCAGTGAGATGCTGCCTGAGCTTTATTGTTCACTGGTAGGCCATTTTGAATATGGACAGGCTCAAAACTCAGTGCTATTGTAATGGTGGATTATGAAACAGGGGAACAATACCAAATTGCATATATTCCACTCTGTGCCAGTAGCCCTTCCACTTCGGATTAAAGCCCTCATTTCTATTTCAGCTTGTTTTGGGGGATGAGCTCATCTGACTAATCCTCAACTAGCCCGCCAATAGTCAGCATCCAATATTCCGCCTGACAATCAGACCACAGACTGTGAGTGTGCTAATGAAAGGCTCTGTATTGGCTGTGCATGCAGTACTGATAGACAGCAGAATAAAGAGTTATAGGTCGGATGCTGATTTTGAAATTAACAGCGATCCTATTTGATATTTATACTTTAAAAATGGGTTTAAAAGTATTTCATGTCAGAAGATCTTGAATGCAGTTGGTCAACTCTGTGCTGGCATATACCCACCAACAGAGGACAGCATGCCAGCATTAAAGGAGATGTAACATCCCTTAGAGATTTAGATTGGTCTCAGTTATTAAAGTGGAAAATGCCTTTTACTGTCAACATGGCCATATAAAACCAAGAGAAAGTTATGCAGAATTGCCAACAGGATAACTAATAGAAAGCTTATATACTGTATATATATTGTATATGTGTGTGTTTAGGATTTGAATCTCAAACAATCCTAAAATCAAAAGGCAGATGTTGGGCCGGGTTTCGGGGCTGAACCATTGAACCAGCTGAGCTGAGCTTGGCTGAACTGTAACATGTTTCCCCCCTCTTTTTCCACCAGCCTTCGTGTTGCTGATTGGTTGTCAGCTAATCCTTCGGAACAGTTATTTGTCAGTTCTGCTGGGCTCTTTGTAAATGTAAGGGAAAAACAGGAATTTATAAATATTTTACTCAAGCTTCAAATCACTCTTTCACCACCACTCGTTTTACTTTGTCTCTCATGGAGGTGTTGCTACTTATACGTTTGTTGTGTAGGCTTGTGAGAAGAGTTGAGAAGAGCCTGGTTTAATAATACACAAAGTTAAAGCTTCTGAAGTCCTTATGTAACGGTCCCTCGTAACAGTTTTTAAGCCAAGTCTCTGGCGCATCCTCCTGTTTTTTTTCCACTTGTATTTGCAGCAGAGTGTGTATAATGTGTGTGTTCAGGTTTTATAACAAGAGGGAGGGGAGGAAAGCAACATTAGGACTACGGGGATTTAAGAAGATGATCTGCCTCAGTGGAAATTCAAGCACATCTGACACAGCAGTGTCACTCACATCATTGCTGATATGGGGGAAAGAAATGAGGCTATTGATTGCTACACTGTTTCTGACCCACCACCATCCGTTTTGGTCACTGTTAAGAGCTTAATGGATGAGGCATAAATAAACAGATCTGGGTTTACTGGGTTGTAAATGCCGCTTATGACAGTATGAGTGGCATTGTGGCAAGTGTCAGTCACAGCCAGACAAGCCCAATTACACACGGTTACTGATGAGGTGCATCATCTAGGTCTCCCTGGATTTCACTAAAGCAGTAGAGGGAAACCAACACTGGCAGCTAAATGTATTAAACTCAATAAACGGCTTAGTCTAAGAAGCTACTTTGAGAATCATTGCCATTACATTCTCCAGTCCATTGTTTCTATGATATGTATTACATAATAAAGCAAGATGACAGATATGCATTTAGATGACTCTCAGTCCCACACATTAGTTTACTTGTTCTTTGATCTTATCTGTCTTCTTCTAGATGCTACAGTCACATCGAAACGTTTACGGTGCCTTCAAATTCATGGTACAAAAAGGGCAAAACTAGTGGCAAAGAAATAAGGAGAGACCCATGGGGTTTTGTGAGTGAATCTGTGTTCTAAGGTGGAGTCCACACGGCATTTCTGAATTACATAATGGTAACTGCTTGTTTGGGAGGAACAGATAGTATCCCAAATGTGGATGTTATTCAAGTGAACAACACCAGCTTCATTAATATATACTGCTCATTAGAACCATCTACCTGGATGCAGCAGGCATCCAAATATAGCCATCTACCTGTTTACCATATAATGCACTTTTCAACAGGACTGCATTTTGTCACAAGCTTTAGATATCAAGAGGATGCATGGATGGTGCTGATGTGTGTTTTCATATCTGTATGTGTGTGCTTGTGTGTTAGTTGTGCCCTCTACTCAATGGATTGATGGCAGGACTGAAGTGAGACAGATGATGCTTTTGCTGAACACATGCAGGCTTATATTGCTGGATTCCACGATTCACGTCAGTAAAGGTAAAAGACTGTTGCTGTGATACGTATTCCAGAGCTGTGAAATCCTGTCTCTTACTATTATAAACTGCAATGTTTAGTCTTCTGGTAGGCCCACACATTTGTGGATGCTGTACTCCATCTTCACTTCCTGGATCGTATTCTTTGTCTCACCAGTGTCTGAAGCACCCGACACAGCTCCTTGTGTTTTTTTAATGCAGCGCTGTTTTCAATCATATGACACTTCGGGCAGAGTGTGTGACCTCATGATGTAAATGACACTCAGTGCTTCAGATGCCTGGGACTCCTCACCAGCCAGAAACGATGAAGCCTCTTGGATTAATAGTGAAACATCTTAACCTGAGTCCAGTGGGTAAATCCAACCTGACATTATCAATTCTTCAAAGAGAAAATAAGCCTCTGTAGACACAGTAAATGGCCAAATAAGATGTGTTAGTTATTGGTTTGTCAAGTTTCTTTCTGTGTTTTGCATTTGTGGCTCAATCAGAAATAAATCACACAGTAAACAGCAAGGACAGGAAAGCCATTTATAGAACAAATCCATTCATAGTTATTTTTTTCCCATGATTACTGTTGCTGTGTGACAAATATCATGACGCACAACATTGGTAAATATGCTTATTTACTGTCTTACTCATCTTACTGATCAATTGTATGTCCGTGAATTACAGAGATCCAGGATGTGCAAACAAAGCTTGGCTAAAAATTGGAAAGCAAAAGGTGCCTTGTATTGTATCTGTTGCATTTGTGCATATGTGCAAATTCTCCTTCTTCTCACATCTGCCACAACTGGAAAACCCCATCATAAAGAGCTTACAGTTCTGTCCTATTTATCATCAGGCAACAACTGGTCTAAGGGCTGGAAATCTGTTTCATAACTGGCTAGTTCAGTTAATATGATGGGATTATCACAGGATTGCATAAAGTCAATGATAGTCAGTGGCATTATTAATAAGGCAACATGTCATTTGAGGAATCTACTGATGAATACCTAGGACATTCATATACATGTGGGTCTAGTGTAAGTCAGGGGTACGGACACAGTAAGTACAGTACGTGTCTACTCTCAACACACATTTTCCTGTAAATATCAAAATGAGGATTGTGCACCAACTTGCACAAAGACAATTTCTCCCTATAACCCACATATTTACGAAATGACATGCAAATCATTATATGTCTATCGAACTCTGTTTCTATGCTCTGCAACTCTGAAGTAAGATTAGGTCTCAGAAATGGATGGGTTGGATGGATGGATGGATGGATGGACAGTGACAGATATTTAATACATCTGAGATTAATAAAGCTTGGGTCTTTTTTCCCTTTCTTTTATAATAATAATTACAGTAATTATAATAATAGTGATAATAGTTTCAGTTTCAACCAATAGTGCAGAAATTGCACTCATAAAGCTGTGTGCCTCCTGAGATTTAGGATCCTCAAATCTCTGTCCAATTATTGAGATGTTATAGCTCCACCTGGTTCAATCTCTCATTGTCTTACTTTGTTCCACCTTGGGGTCGCAAATGCATCAACATGTGAAAAATCACAGAGCAAGACCACTGCATCAAATTCTGTGGTTCTCTTTGAAGAGTCTCTTTACTTTTCCTTGCTATAGTGCTCGTCAATGAACAAGATGTTTTAACATTGACATACAGCTGCAGTTCATTTTGTGATTACTGTTACAGTTAAGCCAGTGTGTCAGTCACTGACGAGGTCACAGGCCACACAGATGGGATGGACAAAAGATTTAAAAGTTAGTGGGTAATGGGGTAAGACATTGTTGGCTGTAGTCTAATCCTGTACACACACACACACACACACACACACACACACACACACACACACACACACACACACACACATACACACACACCTACACACACACACACACACACACACACACACACACACACACACACACACACACACACATGCTTGTATATGAGCAGACAAACAGACACACATCACCATGCCAAAGTAATAAGCATTTTTTAGTTGTCTTAATCGGAGTTGAGGGATTAAATACAATGACACACATACTCAACTGTCTCTATCTCTCCTACACGCACACATGTATGCGCGCATTACCACATGCACACGCATACACAGGTCACATAGAGCATCAGTTATTAGACCCAAATGGAGCTGAACCCTGACTGATAGCATCTGTTTCTAATGCCATCTGCCACAGACATCAGCCGACTGTCTGATGATGGGCTGACTGTGTCTACAATAAATAGGCTAGAAGCTATTACGGTGAGACTTGCGTAATGGTGTTTCCGCCATGCAGAATAATATGAATGCACATTTGTTATTTTTTTGTTTAAATCAAGATAAAAAACTGCTAACGATTGTGATCTTGACAACTTGTAAGCTGGTTCCTAAAGGCCCAGCTCCAATATATGAATGGATAGCCAAGCGCCATTGTCTTTGGAAAATGTTTGACATGTCAGCAGGAAACGTACATTTATTAATAATAAAATGAATGATGGCTGAATTCCATTAAACTGCTTCAGTTTAATTGAAAAATTGTTTCGAAAACAGGGCCATATGATTAGCTATTCACAACTAGCAATCATATAAGAGCCCTGAAAAACGTCCGGAAGGGAAATTATTCTGAGGCTCTGGTAATTGAAGTTTGAATACCTTGACGTCAAGAGCAAAATGTCGCAGCCATTTCAGTTGTTGAAATGGAGGGAAAAAAAGGATGATTGTTGCTATGATAGTGCTCCAGAGTGGTAAATCAAATATAATAAACCACTGTGCAGTGGCTTTTTGCATCCAACACGCTTGACTTCCTAGTTTGTATTTCATTCTCTAACTACTGGTAGACTACCTAATAATAATAAGTAAGACACTTGATCTTAAGCATCTTTACTCACAGGACACTTCAAATAAAGGAAACGAGCATAAAACTATGTTACCTGTATAGCAACACTCACATCAAGGGACTCCCTTGGGTGTTTGTGTGTCTAAAAGAGGCCTTATTCACTTCCTAATCTGACTGCATCACTAGGCTGGTTGGAACAGCAGCCTTGATATGGACATAGTAGTTTTTCAATACATTTTTTGAAAACATTCGCAGCAAAGGTGATTCTGAATAGCAGAGAGCTTGAGTATATGCTGGTGTTCATTAGGCATACTGTGCAGGCTGTACAGTGTGTCTGCACAGCGACACACCAAAGAGACGGCTGGCTCAGAAGTAATCAGCTACTGTGGCCTCAGTGGAAATGGTTCAAACAATGAAGCACATACTGTAAATAACACACCAAGAGTGTTGGTAACCATCAAATGAAACAGTTGTCCTGAAAGTAATGGCTGCTCAGTCATGAACGTTTAGAATGATGACGTTTATCTTTCATTTGTCTATGACTTCCTTTCAGCATAACCATCCACCCAAAAAACCTTCACACATACAGTAAACATGAACACTTTATTAGACACACAGTTGATAACAGGATATCAACCTAATCATATGGGATGACACGTCTGATCCTGATTAACGCATTAGCAAAGGTTGAACCTTCACCTTAAATTGAGTCATGAAAGGTATGGAGGAAAGTGTGAGCGTGACTTAGAATAATAGACACATTATGTAGAGCAAAGCAAACCTAGAAATGTTCTAAAGTTCTGGATATTTCCATGTACCTCCTCCGGTAGGGTGTCACCCATGAATATTTCACATGATAATGGAGCTTTAAAAATATAGCATATGATAAATAGGTAGTGTTCCTAAGAGGATAGAAATGTTCTGCTTTTGTCAACATTATCTTGGTGTTCCATCCATTACCCATTTGTTTTTCCATGTACCAACTGCTGTTCAGTCAATCAATAGGACATGGCCTCAGTGGACATGAGGAAGCATGATTTGTAATGCATCACCACAATTTTCCCTGCATGCCAATACAGTTAACAAGGAGCATAAACGATTGCTGGTGTGATGCATGCCGACCAAAGCTATATTTTAAAATATATATATTTCCATTTTTTTTATTTGATTAGAGCATTGTTGCTTTTCTTATTTTCTGTCATGCTTCCTTCCCCCTCAATATATGATGCAGGTGCACAGCTCAAGCAAAACTCACTTTCAATGAAGAGGTATTGGTCTTTAAAGTTTTTTACTGGAAACAAATATGAAACTGTGAAAACAGTATTGAATAATACACAACAATTTTAATGATATTGTAAATGATAAAAACGACGAATTCAGAAACCGTACAAACCAACCATCTGAGTTACATTGTATCTTATGCTATAGTATCTACACAGATGCTGTTCGCACCCAGGTAGAAGCCAACATAACTGTTTGATCCTGGCTATTTCCACATGGGTCTATATAGTATGGCAGAGACAAGAACCCAGCAATCCGTTTAGCTAACAATGCTGTTTGCACCCGACGCAGGCACACATTAGATAATGAATGTGTCGATGTAGCCAACAGCAGGCTATGTTCATGATAACATTTCTCAAAATACAACCGTTAGCCACAAAAAATGTAGTACACACAAACACGGCAGTCCACAAACCAATGGGTGACGTCACGATGACTACGTCTACGTCCTCTATACGATCTATGGTAACAACAGAATGTTAAACCGAAAAAACAAAAACAAAATGAAATTAAACACAGAGATGGATACCGTAAACCTGGTTATTCTGCTTCACTAAAGTCAAGTGGAATGGCAGTGAAGCATTAGTGTTTTCTTAATGCAAAGAGAATCTAATACAGAGAAAGCAGAGGGTGCCCTGAATTCAGGAGCATAAACAAAGCCTTCACATTTGGTTCAATCAGCTTGATAGGGTTTTTTGTTTACTGCCTTACGTCACCTTGGCAGGCAGCATCGGTTGGTGCGTTTTCCCCCTTCTATTGTCATAATACTGACATTGCCTTATGGCAATTACATAAAATAAAATAAATTTGGGCTCGTTTTGGATGTTTCATTGTGCACATTTTTACAGGTGCTGTAAAAAAAACTTAAACATAAGAGAAAAGAAGAAAAAAAGCAAGTATTGTACAACATATATATCTGTTTTTAAAACAGACCTTTTCAAACTTCATGACATAAACATTCTAAATGAGCCCCTTTGTGTTTCCTGTTACAACTTTTGTTAATGCAGCTGACAGGAAGTAAGCTTGGGCCACAGATGTTTCCCTAGCAACAAAATGGCAATGAAAAGGTCTACAGTTATTTAAACAGAGAGGATGGGAATGTACAAAATATCAACACCTGTGGGGTGCACCGTGGAAAACAACCTGATCAGAGCTCTTCTCAGGACTGTGTGGGTATGCTCACAAAATCCTTGATCATCTCCCTGACCCTCTTATTAGTGTTGTTGTCACTTGTCATATTTGTTATTTGTAGTTTATTGATGTGTACGTACGTCCAGCATAGCCCCGCCCAGCCTGAGTAGTGGTCCAGTCTGCCAGAGTAACTGAAAACACCTGTGTGTTCATTACAAGAGAGTTAAGGTTAACTTGTTTCAGTTTAGCTTCTCTCTTTTTGCAAATGAGAGAACATCTGCAGGTGACAGGTATGAAAATGCATTTGTTCAGACTCCACCTTGACCCATTAAAAAAATATATATTTTTCTAACTCCCATTGTGTCCAAATGTAGGACCTGAATTAGATCAGCATATGATGAATTTGATAAATGATTCTTGCACTTTTGGGTTGTACCCAGATGTCATCAGATTGTCTTAGTGTGTCATCTTGATACATCGATATGTTTGTGTAACTAATTACATAATGGCTGTATTCCATCTTTCTATTTTGTTCAGGGCATTTTCTTCATGTTTTTGTAATTCTTCACAAACATAAACAGGTTATTTAATACATTAGGTTATTAATAACAGGCGAAGAGGAAAAAACAATTGCAAACATTTTGACAGACAAAAACATGACCCTTCAACCTAAACTGAAGTTCATTCTTAGAACCAATTGAATTGAAAAGGAGAATAACGGAATAAAACAGATGTTTGCTTGGAGTTAAAAAAAATATGAACTGATGTTATGAAATACTAGTAAGCGGCTTGGTGAGTAAAAATAGCAACGTGTGTGTTTGCTTGACCCCACTGTGCTCAAAGTGCAGTGCTTCCCGTTCCAGACCTTCTAAATATCAGTCCCGACAACACAGTTTGGCTCTCTCCTCAGTTTTCATTTGAAGAAAAAAGGATTTTCACATAGCATCAAACATTCAGTTCGTTACTCCAAAGCTAGATTTTAGGTTTTTATTTGATATATATATATATATATATATATATATATATATATATATATATATAACCTGCTTTATAATGTGCCAGCAAAGGAACATTTAAAAAAATCGACATTTAAAAACAGTTCCATTTAAACATGTTTTAGCCAGATAGATATTTTCATGTTTCGGTGGCAATTTACATTACAATAATATAGTAATAGTGAGTTTTATAACAAAAAAAGTAATAATTAAGTAATATTAAGTCATATTTTGGTAATAAAATGGTAATCCACTAATATTTGGATCAGAGCTGCATAATGCTTACCTATGCTACCTGTTTCTATTATTTAGTCCTAATTACTCTCAACTAAACATATTTGATACTGTTAATGCCTTTTACATATTTTACATATTAAACTTTAAAAGAATGCCTTCTATGAACATGTATTTATTTTGGGATATGCACCATTTATATAGCATATATATAGCTATAGCATTTTACAGCACTCATACATGGCTATTACACAGAAACTAGGTAACATGTCACAGATCATTTGTACGGTATTACCTTCAAACAAAAGGGAACATGAGGGAGGATGAATTTCAGCATTACTATATGGTAAATACCAATTTTGACTTTCAAAAATATCCATGTGATTTTGAAGGTAATACGCTGATAGTAGCCTACATTGTGAAAATATCAACCTATATTACCTCATTATTATTAGGTTATTAGGTTAGCTATATGGTGTTTAAAATATGACTTCACTATTATGCCATGAATGGACTTGTTCATGGCGTAGTTGTTCATTCACACCCATTCATACGCGCAGGCATAGTTGACAGGAGCTTGAGGAGATCGAACAGCCAATCCTCTGATTGAAGGACCACCTGCTCTACCACTGAGCCACAGCCACCCCAAACTGTTACTAAACAGTTTTGCCTTGTTGCTTTATTTGAATGTGTCTCTCCATTATTACCCTTTGTTTTTGGCCGTTCCATACATTTCAGTCCAATATTACCCAGATATAAACATTAATGATACCTAGCTATTACCTGGTTATTATTTATTATTATTATCACCATGTTATTTCTGAAGTGTTACTGTCTTTTCTGCAAAGAGAGCCCAAAAAGAGAGCACAGGAAGAATTAGAATAATTTCTATTACTGCACATCTGCATTAACCGTACCAATTGCTTTATTTGCCAGTCAGTTGAATGTGAAGGTGCTGAGGTCAAGTCGACCTGTCGTCATCCCTGGCTGATGAATTTCTCTTCAGCTTCTGAGAATCTCAATTATCTTTTATTATAATAAGATAATTAATGGTCTCTCTTGCTCTCTGTTACTCACTCTTTTGTGTAATATTATGAGATGCACTTGTTCATTCTCTGCTTTTCTGTCTCCATGTCAGTCTCTTTTTGTTCATTTGTGGAGTTCCACTTTCTGTGCATATGAGCACACAAAGTGTGATGTGTGTGATTGTGAATGTTTTCCAAAGGACACAGTGGGTAAAGCCTCCTGGACGTGTTCCTATTTCTTCTGCTTGCTGTATTGAGCCACCAGTTAAGCCCTCCCAGATCAGTGCGTCAACAGGGGATTCAAGTCAGATAAGCTGCTGTGGGTGGACGCTTACCCCTCAAGGCTGAGCGTTGTCTATGTCACACACTTTTCCACTGAAAATGATGAAACTTTAGCACTTATCCAGTCCTTATCATACACAGCCTGTCACACACTGTTACCATCAGTGTTTTCCATCAGAGAGGTAGATGAGAGGTCCCAAGGCCAGGCTATTGTTATGTGATGGGTGGTCAACAGAAGGCAGAGACTGTGTTACAGTAAGTCTCCATAGTATATGTCTAGATCACCTGGGCAACCCCAAATATTTATGTCCTTGTAAACTCAATATACCATTTTTTAATAGTAAACCAACATCTTAAAACCCAACAGATTCAACAAGGACACCATCGGCAGTCAATAGCAAATAGAGACACGGATTTCTCCCAGGAATACAACATTATCAGCAACAATGTGGCCAGTTTACTGAATTGATTAATACTTTCATCACATGGCTAAAATAACAATTGTTTGTGAAACCACTATCACATACACTATATAGTACAGTAAAAATGTGAAATAGAACTAAAGAAAATGGGACGCCATGCTGTCAAAGTTGACACATAGAGACGGACAAACTATCAAGCTCACATTCACACAGTGGGGAGCGTGGAGAACATCCAACTCCACACAGACCAGCAGGTTCGTACGCAGAGCGCTCTTGCTATGGGGCAATAGTGCTAGTCACTACACCAGGTGCTGCCCTTAACCTAATGTACACCGATTGTCAAGGCACTCGGCGTCTGATATTGATTCACAAGGTGTCCTTCAGCATCTGTATGAGACACACCGGGATTTCAGGTATTTCTAACTTAAACCCATCTGCAGCAATATTAGATGCTGATTTGACATTGTACAACAAGAGACACAGTCCACGTAGTGAAGAAGGGGTGGGTGAATGGGTCAAACACACACATGACTTTCTTACCCAGGAGATCTTAGCAAAAATACTTATTTCAACTCAAACCAGAATGTTTTCCTGAAGCCAACCAAGTAGTTTTATTGTCTAAACATAAGCAAGTAGTTGTAATGTTAAATACATGTTTTAAACTGAAATTGTGGAGCATCATAGTTTGATGCGTTGGGCAACCCAGTGTGACGCCAAGGGGTCCTAACCAAGAATCCCTAACCAAGAATCCCTATGTCACGAGTTGAGAATGAGAATGGGTTAAAATAAAGCAGAATAAAACAAATTATCCTAAACTAAATAATTTAGACAAAGCAACTTAAAACAAAGCAAATTCAAGCACAGCATTGAGCACACATTTCGCCACAGTCTCCGGTAGCTTAGCATCGGCTGGAGTCGGATGTGAGGACCTACTAGTATTTTCATCTCTAAATGTGTGAATAATGTTAGATTTGAAACATGGCCTGCTTTCTTTGATTAAGTCAAAGTAACAATGATAGATGCATAAATAGGAGACTCAAGCGACTGCTACATTATCATCATCATATATCATATGACAAACTTTAACTACATTTGAGCATCAAACATCACTGATATAAACAGAGTCCGCCTCCTCTAGTCCCACCGGAGTCCTGTGCTCTGTCCTGCGGTTCGCCCGTCAAGTTCAGCTGATTCAGGATGTCACGATGGAGATCTTGATTATCTAAACCAAATTTCATTGCAATGCATGAAAACAGTTCAAGATAGTTCAAACAAATCGTCAACCTCATGGTAGTGCTATAACAGAAGTCTGGAGATCAACAAAGTCTGCAGTGTGTAGTTGTGGCATGATCAGATTTGATTGACAGTGCCTAGGAAACATCAGCCAAACACCCCCACATTTTTCATCATATTTTAATTTAGATATTGCCAAAACCAGATTGTTTACCAGAAAGGCGTTATGTCATCTTTTCCCAACTGAGTCCTTCATACTAAACCAGTGAGAAAAACACAAACAACACAAAAATACAGAACAACTTGAATGTGAAATTCAGGACCGTGGTAGAAATTTGTCTGTAGACATTGAATGCTATCATTAATAAGAGACTGATTGAGAAAATGTGTTTTCATTGCCTTTAAAGTGTCCTTCATTTAGATTTCTATAATGTCTGTATTTATAGTAGAGTGTAGCTTCAGCCTAAAAAATGTGTTAAAATAGCCTGATAATAAAATCAAGTGAATAAGCAGACAGGTTAAAGACAAAATAGAAGCAGGAAGTGAGGTCAAATGGGTCAGAATGGAAAATGCTCTGAAAGAAACAAAGGGGAGACAGAAAGATGAAAATCAAAGACACTTTCTTCATCTTAACTGGGGGCATCATTCTTGTTGCTTTTTCGTGAGCGCTCTGTTTTAGTCTAGCACTGATTCTACCTCCAGTGAGATGCACTGGGGGGAAGCCAGCAATTAGCGCGGATAGATTTGATTACCTGAGTTGTCATCCTGACTGTAAAAACAGCCTCTAGTCGTCCACACCTCTCAGACCAAGAGGAAAGGGGTAAAGGAGATGAGGAGCGGGAAGGTTAATTGAGGGTTGATGAGATCATTCATGAGGCAGAAAGCACATATTAATGTTTAATAAAACAAGATACCATGACTCAGCCCTCATGCCTGTGACATTCATGGCTGGTTTTTGCTGTTACAGACTGAGTTCATTTATCAGGCGAGTTCATAAAGCATTATGAGCCACTTATTTATGGATTTAAACAACCTTTACTCATTTACTGAATCATAGTTGGAACTGCAAAGTTTTTATGGTGAAAGTTTGGATCATTTTTCTGACACCAGGTACTGTAATAAAAAACTCTAAGAGTGTGTGCAGATGTTCTCTGTTTGTATAAATGCGTTCCAGAGCGCCCGCTTGTGTATTACCTGAGTTTATAGTATAGCATGTTTTTGCTCAGTGCTAAATTAAATACTGATTTCCCTATGGTAGAAACGGTCACACTCTTTGATTAACATGTTAGAATTCAGCTCTGTCGTTGTCATTCACCAGCATCCCTGGCTGACAGAGAAGATCCTGAACACATGCGGCAGCCATATTGCACTTGCTCATTTCTCCCTCTTCCTTTCCTTCCCTACTTCAGACTACATCCGTCATCATTAGGGAATGAAGTGCAGGTGACATCAGTAATTACCTTGAACTTTAATTTTAATGAGATGAATTTCCTAATAAAATTAGGATTTCTGTGTGTGTGTGTGTGTGTGTGTGTGTGTGTGTGTGTGTGTGTGTGTGTGTGTGTGTGTGTGTGTGTGTGTGTGTGTGTCTGCAATTTGCAATTTAGCCATTTTGGTGTGTGCACCTTTCTGGACAGTAATTAATTCTCTGTCAGGTTAACTGGCTGGTATTCGCTATATCAAATTATCTAGAAGAAGAGTCAAAGTTCAATTTATCATCTTTTAACCTTGAAGTTTGGCTTATTTAATAAGGAGCTTGACCCCGTCTTAAGTGATCTAACACAGAAAAGGGAAATTAAATAACAAATTCATCTGCTCAGCCCAATATTGTTTGAGCTATGAAGATCCAAAGCAAAGTTGATATGCCTTATTCCACATAGTAGGGAATGTTTGCCTTTTACAGTAACCCCTCAACATCATCCATTTTATCAGAAATTTTTAAAAAAATGACAAAGCCACTGCTGTGAGTGTGAAGGCACAACCCATCTAATTACAGACACGATTCACAAAGTTCCAAGTAGTTTTCCATGTAGCATAAAGTCTAATGGTCTGAATGTATTTTGATAGGCGTGTGAGGATATAAGTAAGACACTTTAATGCATTGAAAGCATATGTGAATGGACAAAAACATCTTCACCACCAGCAAATACAAGAGAAAATATGTGTAAATACAGAAATCAAACAAAAAACAGAACAGTTCCAACACAAAAGAAGCTGCTTCAAATATACCTGGGTATTTGGTACAGCTGAAAGAAAATCAACTATGAAACCATATGAAAATTAAACAGAAACCATACACCTGAAACCGATAAATATCATTGTTTCCCAAGTAAGAATAGATCATGTATTGTAATTCAACATAAGGCTACACATGTTATAATTGACATATACAGTAAACCATACACAAAAAAGTTGGACAGGGCAAACTGACACAATCATTTTCCAGTTACATTTTCTGTAGCAAATGGGGGAATTCATTTCTCTCTCATGGCTACCGAACATAATTCCTGTTGGTCACAATAAATGCAGCATGACCATTTAAATTATTAATTAAAATCAATTCAAATTGAAGATATAGATTTTAAGAATTGAAATGTAAATCAAACAGTCTACAAAATTATTTGTTTGATTGGTAATTTATTATTTACTCACAGTAACACTGTTGAGAGTTGCAGCGTCACCATCCATTAACCTGGTGACCTCAAAGTGGCCCAAAACCTATTAATGTCCCAATAATCAGCCTTTCCATCACATCACGTCTCTACTCTAATGCTCTTTACGCTTTCGCCTGTAGAGATATCCTGTTAGCATGTTGAAACAACCTAAAGGTCATCCTTCTCACTGGCAGGTCTACATAAAGCCCTCCCTTCCCCCTTACAACCCACTCCCCTAATAAGCATCAGACCACTCCTAAAATAAGGCGATGTTAGTTCATATATTTCAGAGTGAGAGGAGGGTTGTGTCGCTTATTGCACCTCTCCAAATTGCACCTCTGTGGGTCAATAACTTCCTCATGTGGTATGTGTTTCTTCAAAACTAGACCAAATAAGTGATTCATTTATTTTCTAGAGTTTAATAATTAAAAGCTTAATCCATGAGTCACCTTGAGTTTTGATTCCAATAACATTGCGTTACAGAGTCACTTTGCATTTGTTCCAGAATTAATTTTAGAGGTGAAGTTGTCAAATTCTTTAAACAGCCTGAATTTGGAAATGAACTATCGTCATTGGAGTATATCTATGTTTTACACAGGAAATGGCAATGGCTCCATAATGGATTTTAAAGTAGTAGGTTTGGAAAATAAGAGAGCTTGCTCTTCTCCTAGGTTGTAGGCTTTTAGCCATGTGGAAGTAATATTCACACTGAGCTCCATCAAGTTTATGGAATTGCTGTCCGCTGCATTAAAACTCACTCTTGTCTGCATTTACACAGCTCTCTGAAGCGCTCTTTCCAATTTTCCATCCTGCCTTTCAATGTGACAATTAGGTAAGAGGAAATGGAGGAGTCCCTAAACAATACCCCCTTTATGCCCCTTTTTCCTTTTTTACACCTCTGCAGTCCCTTTTTTGTTGGTTTTACATGGTCGGCTTCTCCTCTCTGACTTCTTTTCTGCTCTTCTCACCTGAATTTAATAAGTATGATGGACATGTTAGTTCATTTGTCACACGTCTGAGTATAGATAAAAACTAAAGGATCAGAAAAATGGAGTCAATAATATACAAAGTCACTTCCAACTTAAGTCACATCATTTTTAAATTGTCATACCTTCAGTCTTAGCATTTCTTAACCTCCTTGGAAAAGTTATTTTCTGCCCCATGTGTGCAGTGGCTAGTCAGAGCAAACATTATAGCAGTGAATGGAGCTCAAATAGTTTATTATTATAATAACAGGGGCTGAGACAAAAGCTGTGGTAGTGCGTATTGTAGAGGACAAGTGGAACTAAGGTCTACCAAACAGGTAACATAATAGATATGTTTGACCCAGTAAGGTGTACGATGGAAATTGAGGCACAAACTGGTACTGACTGTGCTGGTTAAAATGTCAAGGAACTCTCCAGAACAGCCCATCTTCACCAACACTGTTTTCACTGCAATTAGGACACACAAGCACGAGGGCTCAATCTAATTAAATTAAATCAATTAGAATTTAGCTTATACAGCATATGCTTTTACTTTGAAAGGAATACCAGATATTAATAGACATGTGCTATTATTTGTTCCAAATCATTCTCAATAACTGGTAAGAAACTTGCCACAAACAAAAGATCTCTTTTCTCTCTTTTTATCACAGAGTTAGTTGCTAAGTTACTGAAATTGACTGATGAAGTGTTCCATTCAAAAACAAGTCGACTGAAAGAAAGACTGTGCAAAATGCTTTGTGTTTCTCTTTCTATTATTTCTTGTTATCCTTTGTCTGTAAACTGCTGGCTGCTGTGTTGCAGTGATGCGAGTCATTATGTTGCTCTGCATGTATGTCTTTCTGCATGCCGGCCTGATAGCATGCTACTATGTCTATCAGCATGACTATAATGTTTATATCTGTCAGACGTTAAGACTGTTTGCCTGCTTGTATGTCGTATATAATTTAACCAACCCGTCGTTCAAACGCTCTCTGTCTGATCAGGCCTTCAATGTGCACTCGCATTCTCATGTCGAAACAGAAAAGGGCCCTCGACTGTTGTATAAAGAGGCTTTGTACGCTGTAATATTTACATTCCCCATGAGCGGAACTAGGATGCAGGGGTGTTCACATAGTTGACTTAAATTTCTCTGGCCATATAAACACCAATGTAGAATTCTGACATTGTGTTTGTGAAAACATACATTGTGTGATGAGAACATTCTATGTACCAAGCATCAATAGTATTGATCTGCTCATACTGTATTCGGTTGCATTCAGGTCTTAGAAATGAACCCTCACCCACAGAAAATCAGAACATCACAGACATCTACATCTCATGTTTCTTCCACCCTAGTAACAGCTGACACTCGGGGGAGATCATTTACACGTGAAACACGACACACAATGTTGTTATAAACACACCTGAGTCAGGTAAAGCCAGATCCTTGTTTTGTTTTGACATCCAATTTGGGTGAATAGTTAGTACAACAGGCCTGACGCCAAACTGAAGTTCTGAAGCAAACTGCAAGCACAATGAAGGGAAATTGATATTTCTGAAGGTAATGTTGGCTGATGGATGCAACTTAGAGAGGCTGTTCCAGTGTTATACTGCTTGATGCTGATGGTGGTCAGAGGTTGTGTTTTTACATATAAAGCAGAATGCAGCAGACAAGCTACAAACAAAACCTAATAAAATAAATCATATTAATCTTTTTTTTTTTATGTCTTTAAATTGACTACAGAATCGATTTTATGATTTAGTTCCCTAACCCAGATTATAAATATCTTGGAATTACTCTGCCCTCATGAACCTGCACAGTCTGAGGCCCTCAGACAGAAACCTGTTGAATGTCCCCAAGTCAAGCTGAACTGTATAAACCAAACTTTGCTTTACTTGGCACCTCAACCCGGGAACAATTTGACGGATTAAATCCAATTTGCAAAATCAATATCCTTTTTAAACTTGTTTCTGAACATGTATTTTTATGTTTTTATGTTGTTTCATGTTCATGTTGGTATTTATGTGCATGACCTAGATGCCGTTTTATCTGGACCTAAAACCGATAGATAATTAAGAATTATTCCATTTTAACTGCTTGGCTACTTCAATATATATGGAACTAAATCACAGCGCAAGTTAGACATTACTGTGATGTCCCGGACCTTTGCATGAGGACATTCTCTCTAACTGGACCTCGTTGAATGTTGATTGAATACCCCTGATGTAGGTTGTTATATGTATATGCACTGATGCAACATGTATATTTGTATGACCTGATCTACATTTTGTGTGACCCTCTTCAAACGTGTATGATTTACTGATCTCTCTTTGTACATGCATTTTTTTCTATTTTCCTTGCACTTTGTAACATCTCATATAAGTGCTATATAAATAGACTTTGCTATTACATCAATATAATGCATGTCCCTGTAAACAAACACCTCCAACTCCCAAAAGGAGAGAGTTCAGGCACTCTGTAACCTCCCATTCTTGGGCTGAGGTGATGACAAGAGGATGTGAAGCAGGAGGTGATTGCCATCATTGGTGATTGCTCCCGGAAATGTACTGGCTTTAGGTAATTGATGATATCGGTAGTTAATGATCCAAGGAGAGATTGATACGTTTTTTTAATGTCTCTTTTAATTGAGGAAAGTAGCTGCTGCGTAGGAAGCCAGCTATAAAAAAACCAACACTTTACCTTTTTGAGTCTCAGTGCTTTATTTTTGTTGAAGTCAAACTGTGTCTCAGTGACAGCAGCAGGCAAGATAAATGTAGTTCTATTCTCTTGGGGCTGAAAGGATTTGTGTCATTATTGACAGGCGATGAAATCCTTTTAAGTCCACATCGATTTCTGGGCTAGATGCTCGTCCATTCTTGAATTAGCAGGCAGTGCTTCTCCTTGTCAGAGTTGCTGTAGTGATTGCGAGTACATCCTTCATCAATAGTCCTCCATTAAACACAACCTAATTTATTTATTTCGGTTTTCAGCGAGTACCTCTTCATGCACACACTGTTATCCATTACAATTAAACGGCTGCCAACTGGATGGGAATTGTGTTTTGAAGGTCAAGCTAACGGTGCTAAATCAGCACATCTCTACTCAGCTCTCATGCATGAAGTCTTTCATTGCTGCGTGTGATGGAATGCACTTGTCACAGTTTTTTCTATGTTTTACTGTCCAAGTGGTTATTTTAGTAGTGAAGGATAAAAATGTATTTAGAATTGATGTGCTGTTGGTGTTTTGAGAGACAATACAGGAGCTATGTAAAGAGTAACTAAGCCAACATTACATTTATTTTTGATTCCATTAAGACCACTCCAAGCAACACTACCAAGTAAGCAAGAGAATGGGTTAGAGGCATCGCCTGTGCACTTTACCTTCTAGAGTTTCAGCACGGCCTTAAAGGCTTTAAGTGCTCACAGGAGCTGAAATGGAGAGATGATGCCTGATACATTTGTTGCTCTTCTGTTTCCACTTAAATGGTCGGTGAAGAAGATTCAAATTCATGAAAAGCACCCAAAGCACAGGAATTTGCAGTAGAATGTCAAAGATCACACGAGGAGAGGTATAATTTGACTTTATTAGAATTACATAACATTACACAAAAAAGCAAAGTACAGCCAGCTGTTTTGTCATCCAACATACAGTACAAATGTATAACTATGTGTGTGTGTGAGAGAGAGACAGAGAAAGAGAGCAAAACACACAAAATGTGTATCTGTTAGACATGAGGAAAAAACAACTTAGTAAGCCACAGCAGCCAGCTTGAAATCTTAAAGATCACACCAAACAAATGGTACACGATCTGCCTCCACTTTATAAATATGGCTTCTTCTCTGACACACACACTCTCACACACACACACACACACACACACACACACACACACACACACACACACACACACACACACACACACTTTCCATACTTAAAATACACAAATGTTATCCAGATGTTCCTCATGCTGACAGATAGCACATCCCTCCGGTCTGCTAAGTCAGGAACAACGAATAGCGGCTGTAATGACAATCATAATAGCAATGAATCTGCCCTGTCATAAGGGAGGTAGACCTGTTGAAGCTCCTCCATGAGCATAAAACAGAAGGGAAAACTACACATTCCAAACCACAAGTGAACACCTAAGGCCTTATAGCATCATAGCAGCACAAACATACTTGTCAAGATAACAGCGTGGACAGCAGCCAAGAAAACCACATCAACTATTTTTCACAGATTGTTTTCTCAAAGTTGTCACTGTTTCAGAAAGAACAATATAGTCACAGAACGCTCTGTCCATGTCTTCACCATGGATGGGGAAACAAGGCTGCCAAATACTTTCATCTCCAGCTCTTTTTTTTGCCTCAAACTAAAAGTGGATCATGTAGACACACGCATGAGGGACACACTCACACACACACTCACACACACACACACACACACACACACACACACACACACACACACACACACACATACATACACATGCACACACAGACATACGGATACTGTACACTCAAAACACACTTAAGGCAATGGTGGCCTGGCAACTGTGACCATTCGAGTAGATCTAAATGTGCCCCTGTATGCTTCTCTAACCCTTCAACCCTGCTCATCCCATATATGAGCCTGCGGCCTGTACAAGCTGCTTAGAAACATGGAGCGCTACTACAGATCACTGAAACACAAGATCAGAACTTTCCTTCACAGAACATCACGATATACAACTGAATACTTCACATTAATATTTCATATTGTTAACACCTGATTTCAGTACAATTCAGAATACAATGTGTATATTAATAATGATACAGATGAGCAGGTATGAGCGCAGATATGGAGCGGATACAATTTATATTTGCAAGTTGTTAAAGAAGGCTTGTGTGTCCACATACTGTATCGTTGCTGACGTTCACAGGAAGATGGCTGCACTAATCCAAAATCCGCCCCAGAGACAGTAAACATTAACAATAATGAAACAATACCCAGACGACACGGCCTTTAATCCTCGTCATTACGTTCCACATTATTATATATACACTCACTCTGCATGGCTCATATTGATATGATGCCTGAAATGACTGATACATCTTCATTATAATACAACACTGAAGACTATATTAAAACAGAACATAGCAAGTTGCTGCATATGTGCAGGAGATCGGTCATCACATAAACTCGACAACAAAGATATTTGTTGACAGCCTTCAAAAAAAGGCTGCATTGTGGAGTTTTTTCTGGTGCTCTCAAGGGACAATTAAACCTTTGTTGTGCCAGAAATTAGCTTCTCATTTTATAAGTAAATGTGTACAGGCTGGATTACCAGTCAGCCAAAACTGGAAACTATCCTGGGGCTCCAGAAATCTAGGGGCCCCAAAAGCCATAAATACACTGTGTAGCTTTGGTAATTTGATTCATTGCAAATTTGTGAGTAAATTTGCACCACAAAAATGCAATATCAATGAAGGTAGGACTTGCATTATTAGCTAATATTGTGACATATAACACAACATATTTTGGGGTCACTAGGGGCCCCACAGGGAATATTTTTGCACAGAGTGCCCCAAACAACATATATTTATGTTCTTGTGACAAAGTCCACTAGTGGCCATTGTAGTAACCTTAACCATGTTCCCTCTAGCCTAAATACAATATTCAGCCCAAACTAAGAAGCTTCCATCACTTAAACAAAGCCTAAACAGCCCTTAACCATTCCATGGTTGCATCATTAGACAGATTTATGCATGGTGTCCTGTAGAGAAGGGCATCAGATCAGTTTGTCATTCCTGATTAACGGATGTGGACGTCTATTTTGGAGAATTTGTTGGAAATTCCCCCAAACAGGTTAATTCAACCATTTACAGTAAAAGAGATAACATAGGATTATAATTAATACCTCAAGATAATAATATATATCTTACTTTAAAAATAATTAATTATCAACTACCTTCTCCTAAATGGCAAGCTGAAATTCATACTACACTTCAATTACAATTCAATTACATTGCCAAGGCATTGTGGGAAGGAGTTGTGTTTGAAATCTGATAACCAAGCCTCTTTTTATATCGGATTGTAGCGGGTTTGTCAAGAATCCACCTGGCTTTGTAGCCCAGTCAGGCAATTTTGCTCTTCAAACATCAGCTTTGCTGACATTAAACAATTCCGACCCTGCCAACACCTGAGCCCCAAAGACTCCCTCTGCTGCACATGTGGACAGTGTCCTTATCATTCACTAGCAGCACTCCCCCTGAGCACAGCCGCACTGTTTATCAGTGACACTTGTGTCAAAGAATCTAAGAACATTTTATTGTAACAAATGGTTACACTTCTATTTGGGGGAACATGCTCTGGTCATGAGGAGGCTCTGCAATCCCAGCAGCGGTGGGAGATTCAGCTGAGAATACAATAAAGCCCCCAAGAGCCCAACAGACATATCACTGAGATATGGGCACACAAAATGCTAAAGGTGCAAGATGCCATCATCAAACATGGTAATAGGAAGCTAAACATGGTGGAGACCATGGTGGTGGAAGGGAAAAATCAATCAACGCAGCCAGTAACAGCTTTGTGTAATCTTTGTGGAGAGGAGAAAGCAGCAGAGGCATAATAATCACGAATGAGTGAGGACTTGTCAGTCTGTAAAGGCCACTTCGTTGTCTTGACTGAACATGATTGATTAGGATACCTGCCTGTAATCAGTGAACATCAGTTTCATCAATGTGTTGTATATTTAGACACAGAAGTTTGAATTATAAGAGAAGATATTTAAAATAGCGTATTATCTCACCTGAACTTAGAGAGTCTCTTCTATCAAGCAACTAAAAAAACACCCACATTTTCTTAATAACACCTCTTTCTTTTATTTGTCCAGGGATTGAGATCGCTCAGATGCTGTATTTCAACACTAACCTCAAAGCTTCTGTAGAGTCATTTTAAACCTCTTGGGTTCAGTGGAACATGCTTGACATATTATCCTTTGTTGTTATCGCTAACATGTTAGCAAACAGAAGCCTGTTTATACATCCAGCAAAATACATTAATTTAGAGTTAATTTTGTCACCCAAAAATATTCAATAAATCACCCAATAAATTTAAGTTTAATATTCAGTATCCTTCTAACTCTGGTTTGGCCTCCACCAACTCCTGAGGGAAATGTCTTGATATTCCTCTATGTTCACCAAATAGTCAATAACTTTGTCCGTCTGCTGTTTGGTGCTGAGCACATACTTTATAGTGTACAGTTGGATTATTTGCTGAAAACAGCTGCCTGCTGCAGCTGGAGGATGAAAGCTGGAAAACCAAAAATATGTTCCAAAATGAATAAAAACACTGCAGCTGAGGGTAACTGCAGTGATGGGTGACCCATTTGCCATTACACATAGTAGCCTGATCCATTGTTATTACAAAAAAATATTAGTATGTGTAGCTCCAAACTGGGCAACGCCTGTAGATATTGGGCAGAAGTTTGTCCTTTATGATTGAAGAACAAATGTTACATGTAATATGAAACTTGTGAATATAATCACCAACGTGATTTTCAAACAAAGGACTGAAGGCGGTGTTTACAGTAACCTTTAGTACTTCTGTTCACAAATAAGTGTATTTATACATAAGTGGAAGATGTCAACCACTACCCACTGCATACTTGTCATCACAGTTATTTTTATACTGCGATTTAACTTTCATGCCAGAGTTAATTTTGTAAAGGAGGAAAGTAACTAATCATCAGCATATGTCAGTAATTGGTTGTGCACAAGTGTGTAAATAAATATATAACCAGTTGAAGCTGAGAACTTCAGTTGAGCTGAGAAGAGCTGGTGTGGATTGGGCATCAAATCAGAACGTCAAAACGGCCTCTATGACACCACAGGGAAATCAGCCTCTCACAACTCACCGTAAAAAAAAAAAACACATTCCAAGTGTCCCTCATAAACAACAACACAGACATAAATACCTCCTGTTTGCTAAGAAATGTGGTAATCGGCACAGGGCCATCAAGCCCAGAGACAAAATCAGCAACTAGATTTCGGGGCCTGTCTCTACAGTGAGACAAGGGTAAGGTCGGTGTAATGTACTGGCTGTCACGTTGTCTTGCTCTCTGCACTAGACATGAACTGGACACTGGACACATGCAAAGATAAGGTTGCAGGAGATATTAATTGATTAGCATGTAAGTGTACAATTTTTTTTACCTAGTCTAGGTGTGTCGACAAGATTGTCATTTGCTTTTATATTTCCGTAACGTAGTTTGAGTTTTTCGGCTGATCGAATTCTCTGTCTTACTGTAGTTTAATCTCATAGTAAGGCTTCACTATGATTCATATTTTGAATACAAAGGGAACGATGCACACAATAAACCACAAAATCTGCAGGCCAATCTTCCAAAAAATGCTTACAAAGTTAGGCCATACATCTATTAGTTGAGAGGCTGACAGCATTGTGCTTTGGTGCACTCAGCGAAATATGCTCATCTGTTCAGCCTGGCAGGGTTGAGGTTGTAACACAATTAGTGCGAAGTGAGCAGGGGAGCCAGAGTCAGGCACGCTAGACAGGGCCTGACCAACAGAGACCTCTGAAACCTGGCTGTCATTTTTGTAGCTCTGAAAGTGAATTTAACAGGGACTGCAAGTCACTGAACAATCACTAAATTAAGTGAACTTGTCTCCTTTAAAGCATAAGGCTGCAGTAAACTTGTTCATGAAAATCACTCCTTCATGTTGCCATATGGTTCGTATATAACATATTTGTGTCAGTTGTAAGCTTACTAGTGACTTCATCAACGTTTAAAACATTTTTTGACCTCATAGCAATAGCAAAATACAGAACCTTCTGCTGTACTCAGTGGTGTTTTTCTAATATGGTCAATAATATAATAATATAGGAACCATTAAATGGTCTCTTAAATAACCCACATCCCTACCCATGAGAAAGAAACACAATTCAAGAGCCAAGTCATCCTTCTCATATCTGCTACTGTGTTCACCTGCAAGGACACAATACAAACATTGCAGCATATACAGAAAAATCTGTCTCGAAAAACTCATAAACACGAAGGTGGCAAGCACTACAGTATAAAACCACAACACAAGGCATCAGCACTGCCCGTCTAAGCTTTTTAAACCACTGAAGTGTTTTCTGCAAACCACGGAGCCATGGAGAACTGACAACCTGTTCATTTGTCCCATCAGGACGAAATTCCAATCTTCTGAGAAGGAGTTTTAGTTTGTTTAGAAGATCTTTTTAGTCTTTAAACTTCACTTCCAGGAACCTTCGGGTTACACTTTGCCTGTGATAATAGTGCCCCTGATGAACGTGACAAATCAACAGTAGACAAATATGACATAGTATTTAGAACCAGGCACTTAGTCCACAAGGCAATTACATTACTATCATTAACACAGATACACAACCGACCGCATAATATAAAAAAACTATTTTAAGGTGACATAGCAAACAGTCTTCCTATTTTTTTAAAGCTACATAATGACTACAAAGTTATTACAATGCCTTACAGCCCACCACTGAAGTCACACACACATATGACTAAACATCTCAACAGCCAAACACAGATAACTGTACAATCTGGGTTTTTTCTGTGCTTTTTTCAATTAGAGCTACATGGAGGTATTTACACTGTAAGACTGGGTTTCATTAAATAATCCTGACATAACTTTACTCACAGTCATGGTTGAAGCTTCTATCCTACGACACTATTTGGCCTGTTTTTTCCAATCCACATTCCTGTCCCTATGAGTACAGAATTGGCCTAAAGACAAAGGATGTGGGGTACTGTGTTGCCGCAGTAACTGTCTCTTCTGGATTGTGCCTGCATCCCATCTGCCTCAGCAGGTTCCCATGGTGCTGACTGTAGTGTAACTGAACTTAGACATGGACGCTCCCGTTGCCATAGCATCCTCCTCGTTGTCCCGTAGCCCACTACGACGGCGGCGACGGCAAGGTGCAGCACAGCACGCGAACGTGGTCAGCAGAGCTTTGCGGAAACGTGTGTTCATGAAGCAGTAAATAATTGGGTTGACGCAGGCAGAGGTGTAGCACAACAAATGGATGAAAGCGATGGGTGTCCCTGAGAGGGCGCTTTTGGCAGAGATGTCATCAAAAGCCCGCCAGGTGTTGACACAGTACAGTGGCATCCAGCAGAGAAAGAACAGGACGACAATGACCACCAGCATGCGAATAACCCGCTTCTTGGCCTCCAGCTTGGCCTCAGATGTGTTGCTGCGTGGTCTTTCTGCTTTGATTGCCCTGCTGGATGCAGCCATGGTGGACATCTCCATCGAGTGTGGCCGCTGGACAACATTAACGTAGCAACCATCTCCATCATCACTGCCACTAGACACAGTGGAGGTAAGTCCATTCTTCACATCTGTGTGGGAGTGCAGAGTAAAAAAAGAAGTATTACTGTGAAACAAATGTATTGTATTTAAAACTTTAAAATCACCTCTGCCTGCCACTGGATTAAAAATAGATTGAACAGGGAAATCATGAGCTTTCCTACAGCCAGTTCATTTTGGAAAATCTTAAAATAACAAATAAGCACAGCTCTGTGATTACACATTCACCCATTTCTTAGTTTATTTTTGAGTCAATCATAGCTCTTCAAAGAGCAGCAGTTCACCTTGGTGGGAAAAGGAGTGAATAGCAATTCCTTTTGAGCCACAGCAATCATCCATCAGGGCATATTGTAATTTAATTGATGTTAAAGTACAATAAGAGCTGCTAGTCAAGCAAATACAAACAGAAACTGGTAAGGTAGTAAACCACTCCTGGATTTTTAAATCAAACACATTTTCCAAATAGTTATTTTAAAAGATCTACATCCTTTATTCCAGTTTTTTTTTTACCCATGCTCTTTGTCTCTTGAGCTTGATTTTTCTTTTTTTTTGGGCAACCTTTCTCTCTGAGACCAAACAGATGGGGATGTCCGGGCCCGCAGCTGCCAGCCAATTCCATCCTCTAATGGAGCACCGGCAAATACACTCAATGCTGCTATCCTCCTAGACACACTCTCACATGCCCAGCAAAGGTTATGCTCCACTTAACCTGCACACATTACAATGATTGTAGCGCAAATGATATCATTGTGATTAAAATGAAATTCATCATCATTCACATAAATTAAATACATGTCAATTCTAACATTAGAGTCAAGCTGGTAGGGGCTGGATATTGTGATGACATTCAAGAGACACAGTTTGACACAATGTGATCTCATGTGAAGGAGTAGCATGTATTTTAAGCTTTTTGCATGTTAACTCTCATTCCCAACTCATACGGGTGCTTGGTCGCAGTTTTAAACATTGTTTAGAAAACAAAACTACTTGGTTAGATTTGGGAAAAGATCATAGTCAGGGCTAAAATAAGTATGTTTAGGGTTATGCAAATTAAGTTACATACGTAAGTAGTCAACAAGCCTTTTTTTTATTAATTGATAGGTCGTATTAACTACATTGTTTGTTTTAATTAGTGGCTCGGCAGGCTTCTGAAACACATTATGTCATCTTAGAGCATGTGTTATTGTGTTTGTGAGGTACTGCTGTTGTTGTGGAAGTGTGTCTTTCATATGATCTGTGACTGATTTGTGTCTCATTTTGTTATTTGTCACGGTGCATGGGCCACCGAACACCCCTCTGGAGATTAATAAAGTTATTGAATAATGTAATTTATTTGATATTCATGTGTACAGTACCTGCATGAGTCACCCTCACATTTTTATAAAGTCCAATTCTTAGTTTCCTAAAATTTTAAAATGATTCCTGCTCTGGTCCATCTATATCTGTTGAAAATGTTGGTTTGGTAATCTCACTTTGAGAAACAAAAACATTCTCAAAAATCCATACATGTAGATTAACCAATGTAACTTCAAATGAAGTGTCTCCCTCCCGTCCATCTGTCTGTCTCTGTGCAGAAAATTCCTAGAGTCAGCATTTTTTTACTCCTTGCTGTACTTTTATTTTTTGTATTAATTGGCTACTGTCTGCGAGCCAAATTGCCCTCTGGGACATTAACCCTACTATTTTCTGTATGTTTTCCACATGCAGTGTACATGATCTCACCGGTAGAGTCTTTCTTGTGGCCCATCTCAAACTGGATGCCTCTATAAAGTTCCCTGGAGATCAATCCATAGGCCACAATCATCACCAACCCCGGGATTGCAAACAGCACAAGCAGCAGCAGAATGTACCTATAAGAGACATATGAGAGGGTAAAGATCCCAATGTCCATGCATTCAGGCATTCATGTAGCCCCAGTTTGTACATCTCACATATTAATGCATTGCCATTACCTTTACATTTGAATCACAGAGCTATGCATTGTTTTGGTTTTGTTTTTCAGAAAGAAAAAAGAATGTCAGAATGTCAGAATGCAGAATTTACTGTTCTGAAGAAATTTCCGGAATCCTAAAAGACTTTTCAAACAGTCTTGATGACTTCCGTAGCATGAAAATGGAGATTTTTAAACCATTTCCCAAGTGGCAACTCCTTCATAATTGAAAATGACATATGTCCTTGCTCAGCTTGTGTGATGTCTACTAAAATAACAAATTTATATTTGTAATTTAGTTTATTGCATTGTACAACATGTAATTTCCAGTGTCCTGGATAGAAATAAGCTTTAGACAAAGGTTTTCCTCCACTATTGCATTCTAATAAAGGCACCAAAAATCATTTCTAAATATATTTAGTTTTTTATCAAAGCATTCTTTCATCCAGATGGTAGGTCTTTGTGGAATCTGGAAATACCTTCATAACAGCTGTAAATGTTGAAAAATGACCTTTTGTGTATTTCAATTCTTTTCAGATAAAAACAACGCTTTACTCTGTTAAAATCAAATCAAAGGGTAATACACTAGAGACACAAACTTGGTGCCCATGCACAGATTTATACACCCACAAGCAAGCCTACAGTCAAACAAAGACAGATTCAAACACAAAAGCAGTGAAATACACACACAGACAGAAAGTGAGAGCTGCTAAAGACAGGCTTCCTAACATGGAAGTAAATGAGATGTTTGAAAGTACGCACACACTCGCACACACATCTCAGACGCAGGTCATCTGAAATTTATTTGATACAAAACCACACATTGTCCAGATGGCTAGCAAGATGGATGATCTGAGTGCAGGTTTTATGTTGAGTTGCATTTATCTGTTGTGTGCTCAGTTACTCTGGAAATGTAACTGATGATGATGAAGGAAAAACAGCTAGTGTATAACACTTCTTAACTAAAACAATTCCTCCACTTTTTCTTTTGCAAGAAAAAAAATATTTGTATATCTTTTTCTTTACAAACTTCATGTGATGGGACTATTTTAACATTAAAATGACCTTGAATGTGGTTGTTGAGCCAACAAAATTGAGTTCTTGTTTATGGTGGCTAATGCTAGTCAACGTTTCTAGTTAACGATTCTTTTCCACATGGTTGCATGTCAACACAGTCATTCTGGACATATTCAAGAAACTGTTTTAAAGAACTGGGATTGCTTAAAGGACCCACCATCTACTGTACCCAAACACTCACCAGGCCTGCTCTGCTTTTGGGAGGGGCCACATATGGCGACACTGGTGAGCAGTGGTGTTGTCAGGACGATGAAAAGAGTCCAAGTCACTGATGATTGGGTAAGGGATCATGACGACCAAGGCTAGCACCCACGTAGCAGCAATCACCCGATAGGCATGGGAACGGGTCTGCCACACCCGCGACTTCAGAGGGTTGCAGATGGCGCTGTAGCGCTCGATCGCTATAGCAACCAGGCTAAATGTGGAAATGCTCACTGATATTCCTGTGGAATAACAAAACAGATTATTTAAAAATGTAAGAAAACACACACGCTATCTTTTCTTTTGATGAATGTAAAGTTATTACTGCTCAGAATAGAGCGTGGGCCAGTAATAAAAAAAAGTAATAAAAACATGTTTGTTGATGCCAACATAATATCTACAATCATAACTGAGAACAAAACGTGGCGCTCTGTGAAGATGGGCTAACAAATGAGTATAGCGTGAGATAGGAGGGATGGTTATCTTAGTCTTGGTGGAAGAAATCATGTTGGCCACTGATGTTATCTTCCATCTCCCTCCTGACAGGGCAAGACGGGAAATTACTCTTTACCTCTCTTATCCATGTCCTCACCGAGAAAATCCAGAATCCAGACTGTGTGTGTGTGTGTGTGTGTGCATGTGCGTGTGTGCGAGGCAGGACCCAGGGGTGCACTGTGTTGTGTCTGTACCAATGAGGGCAGCTTTAGAGCAGATCCCACAGAAGCAAAGAACAATCAGCCTACAGTTTCTCCCCTGGGTTTGTCCACTTTTTCCTCAGTGCATCAAGATGATGGCTGTCCTTCATAGATATGGCTGCAACCAACAATGTTTTCATTATAAATTAATCTGTTGTTTTTTTATCAGCTGATTGAGTACGCTAAGCCTACGGAATGCTAGAAGAAGTGGATAATTGAACAAGGACGTGATTTAGGACACAGGTATGTTATCATACTGAATGTACAGAATGATGGCAAATCTACAGATAGAAAGTCTGTATATTTGCTCCAATACTCCCCCCTCTCTCACCCATGAGGTAGGACACTATCTTGCACATGGCGGCTCCAAAGATGAAGTCCTTGAGGATGCTGGGGATGAGGTTGAAGGGCATGCAGAAGACGACCATCATCAGGTCACTGACGGCGAGCGACAGCAGGAAAGTGTTGGTCACGGTGCGCATGCGCTTATTGACCGTCAGCACCACAATGATCAGCAGGTTGCCGAACACACTCAGAAAGAAGATGAGTGAGTAGAGCAGGATCCGCAGTGTGTGGTCATCATCTGGTACAGAGAAAGACAGGAGGGGAGCATATGTCAGAGCGTGAAAATGGTTGCCCTACTGAACTACCAGTCCTTATTTACATGACGATCAATACGATCAAGCTGTCTTTATTGATCTAGACAGCCTTGAGCCAATTGTGCTAATTCTTCTTCTTTAACAGCATGAAATAGCCATTAGTTATTCAATTTTTTTTATTATTTTTTATAAAACACTAGCTTAGACTTCAACTAATAGAATCCCCACACTGAAAAGCACCAGAGGGACACCTTTTTCACATCTGAGCAGCACTCCATGCAGACATTTTTGTGATTAAGTGCTACTTCTATATTCCGGGTAAACAAATACTGGTACAAACTCACTGCTCTGGTCATTTCTTTGTAATATCACAGTTGTTTATACCTCAATGCTAAATAAAGTAAAATTTAAAAAAGGTATTGTGTTGAGTCCAGCTGTTATCTAATGGCGTTCGTAGCTATACCTACAAAAATGAATGCATTGACAAAATCAATTTGTATGTAATCCACGTAATTATGAAAAAGGAGGTTTTAAGGACTACAAAAACATGCCCAGAGCAGGCTTGAGGAGTGGTGGATGGGTCAAATTAAAAACCAGTCTTTCACCCATGAGACTGTGGTTTGGTCCCCGTGTGAAACGAGAAGTCAACACTTATTTATTTGTTGCGTAACTGCCGTACTTAACCCTCCTGTCGTGTTCGTTTCTCCCCCCTTACTTTAGTGTTCCCGGTCAAATTTGACCGGTCTGTTTTAACTGCTCTTACATCAACACAAAAAACATTAATCATCACCAAATTTTATTTAACACCTTTTTAAGCTGTAAACAATGTCTCAGACTAGTGGTTTACATGAATAACTGCTGTGAATATCCAAAGAATAGACACTGAAAATGTATCGCTAAATTAAATGAAACTGTTGTAAGGACATTGTTGACCAGAATATAGGCCTCCCGGACTCCGCATGCCACAGACTTTTTGTAGCCTCAATGTTTGACCGGTTTACTCCTGCTAGAATCAACAGACCCATGTAGGCTTGGAGGTCTACCTGGTCCAATGCTCTCCACGTGTTCAAAAATTAGGTCCAGAGCCTCTCTGACAGAAAATCGCCTAATCAGTCGTCTACTCATTGTGCTCACAGAGTAAAATGAGAGCAAGGCACAAATAACGGTTTATATAGGGGGGAAGTGAGAAGGTATGAAACATTGTTTAGTCTGGAAGGTGTGGTTCACGTGGGGGGATGGGCACATAAGTGCAGGATAGAGATGGGTTCCCATAACAAACACCTGATTTTTTTGCTTGAAGTTTGAATTGTGTACAACTTTATATATGGGGCTGTGAACAGGTGTTCACACAAGTGTGTGTGTGTGTGTGTGTGGGAAGGGGGGATTGTGGATGTGTATGGGGCTGTTTTTCATCTGATGAATGGACATAATCTAGTGTTTCCCATTCATTTCCTATGGCGGTCACTTTTGACCAGGAACACCACGGGTGTTACAAAGTTGACTAAACCACAAAGAATTCAATGAAAGTGGTCATCAGCAATTTTATATGTTCAAATGTCTAGTGTGGAGGATATCATAAGGTCTTGAGGCAATCAGATGTAAAACACAATATTTATGATTGATTAAAGTTGTAAATCGATCAGATTTGACCCGAACACGACAGGAGGGTTGTAACGTCACTTCCATAGTTAGTTTAACCTAAACCACAATCTTCTCCAAAACCTAACCAAGTAGTTTTGTTGCCTAAGTCTAACCAAGTTGTTTCCGGTGAAGACGGAAATATATTTTGAAAAGATTGTATGCATGTAACAAGCGGAAATTGACATTGTGTTGCTGGACTTTCGTTGGAAAAGGCACGAAAAATAAGTGAAACTTTGTTTTCGTAAGCTATCATATTCAAACTGTAAGAGGATACTGAATGAGGATATGTTGGTTGAGTCCAGCTGGGCTTGAGTTGTATTGAACTTGCACCACCTGGCTGAAAACGATCATAAACAGATTTACATAATTGACAAGCTTCTACCTGCTGCTCATTTTTTGTCTCACTAGATTTCTGCCACCAGCCTGGGACAAAATGAGCCTGGTTAGCTTGTTTTGTTTTTGATAGCTGTTGTTGCATAAATATTACACTGACATGGCAAATCACCAGTTAGCTGCAACCAGTGTTGCCAGGTTTGGCTGACAAAAAATATCGAAGCCAGTACCTGTCCAATCGTCATAAAAGATAAATCAGCCAGCTCAATTATCACTTTGTATGCATGTGTAGTTTTTCATACTGAGCAGCCAAGCACTATCAAATTTGGTTACCAACATATTTTCCACCTAAAAAAATGCTTAAATACAAAATACTGTGGCCTGCAGTGTAAAGCCTGTCTGCTCCCTCAGCCACTGGCAGCTTCACTGGATCACATACAAGTCCATGTTGTCCGCTTCCTCAGTTATCTTCACCTCACACCCTGCTTAGACACAACATGTTTTAATTGGTTACCTTCTGTATCCCGTGGATTAGAAGCACCCATGTGCACTTCAGCCGCAGGACAGAAATGACATCACATGCATAAGCCATAACTTCATTGACACAGTTGTAGAGGCGACCAAACACACTCCAGCCCAAAAAGAGTCTGTTCCCTGCAAAACACCAACGAAATGTATTGCTATCTCTTTCTTTTCACTTACTGCACTCCCATTTCTCTGAGTATATTCTCAAAGCACATTTTCATCTTTCAGGCGTCTCTCCTTGATCTTTACCCTTTTTCCATCTCAGGAGATTTCTGCACTTTGCTGTCTTTCCTTTATTTCTTGGTCCATTCAATCTCCTTCTGCTCTCAATTATAAGTAGGCTTTCAAAGAAATACAGCAATAAAGCAAAGTCATCTACACAGCTACGCAACTCATATCTGATACAAATGTTGGTAAGTTAGAAAAGACCAGCTTTTCAGCTTGCGCAGCAGTCATTGATTAATGTTTTCTATCTGGTAAGGTTATTCTTTAAGGACCAGAGCCATTACACCTCACTGACTCACCATCACAAATGGTGTTAAAAACATAAAACACAATACCCATATTTCCCTTGGCCTGTCACATGTAATTACAGTTGTCCTGAACCTGACTCATTGATTTGCAAAAATCAAAAAATCAATTATTCAGGTAGAGACGTGAAAATCTGAACTCTGCAGCACAAGAGCTAGCATGAGGTTAAAGTGGACAATTGAAAACAGGATTTGGCTTCAAATCCAAATGGCCAGATGTGTGGTTCGTACTGTATATGAAAGTGGGATAATGGCATGTAATTGATTTAATGCACTTTCCTCCAACCAGCTGCTCTGAAATGTGTTTGTTTAACTTGCAGGCTTAGCAATGGATTCCGGCTCAGCTTGGTCAGCAAAAGTCAGTCTGTCTTCCTCTCTCTCCCTCTCATCTCTCTCTCAGAAACACACACTTACAGTCTTCCCATCTAATGACATGAGGCTTCACCATCTGTCTCATGCACTTCTATGCAAAAAAAAAAAGCAGGAACCTCTAATATAGTGGGTAGTGTTCTGCTGACACAGCATCAGGGTTCTGAACCATAACAGCCTCGTAAATGGCAGCAACTAAATGTTTTTAATTCTATGCTTTTTTGTGACATTAGCATAATAAAAATGTGCAGACAGATGATTGGTAAAAAAGACAAACCAACACTCCTGTACTACACTCTCTCTTTTTCCTAATGAAATATGTTACACTGGCCTCTGCCTAATTGAAGCCAATTAGCTGTCCTGTGTGCTCGCTGGCTGTGCGGAAAACACTGATAACTCCCTCAGCACATTTACCATTTCCTTCAGGCCAGCAAAAGCTGCTCATAGAGCGGAAGCATTTATGTTAATCACCTCCCCTCACCAACCTGCGTTCGGATTCATATTTTGCAATATAAAGTCGAGCACTCCTATTATGTAGTTTTTGGTTCTGGCTGCATTAAACTACAAATTGTTTAAAAGCCTTTTCACACCAGGCACAAATTAATTTTCGTCTGAGAAATTGTCACAGAAATGTATAAAAACGTACTTTGTCGGTCTTTATGAATGCTTGCACGCGTCTGCAATATTCAAGTTGGGGAAAAAATATCAAAAGGGACGTCAATTTCAGCAATTTTCACCTATGGAAAATGAAATCCTTTGCCCTCATTCTGCATGATAATTAGCCATGTGCTTCTATTGGTTGCACAGAGATTGTTTATTGGATAATTGGGCACGTAACAATGGCAGTTTGTTTTCAGGGTAAGGGACTGTCAGACAAATGGGCTTTCGGTTCAATGCGACATTTTAAAGACTATTGGCTTTTCAGAATAATGGGCCTTCGGGGCAATAGGCAGTCCACTACTCAACACCCAATAATGTACAACAAAACCATGACTACCTCAACAATCAAACTAAGGACAATTTATGGGTTGAGACTGGCCAACAGCTAATGTAATGTAGCTGATATGCACTTACGGACATTTTATGTTGGTAACGGAACGGGGCTAGCTACAATAGCTAACGTTAGCATTTGCATCACATTGTCGTCTGATTAGTTAATGTATTGTGTAGTTTACGTTAGCCCCTTAGACATCAAAAAAAGAAATCAGTGAAGGGGAAAAAAAAGAGTTCTTTATTATTATATTCGCTAAAAGGCCTTAATACAAATTTAAAGTCATAACCAAAACCCTTAATCATCTAAAGTTGCCGGTCCAACATGAACTAAGCAAAAGTGGAACAACTGAGCTCAGGCCACTGGTGGAGACACAGACTAAACTGAGAAGGGCCCAGGGGTGCTACTCTTTATTCACCTCAGGTGCAACACACCAATCCTCAAAACAAAACGTGGCGCAGTCTACATTCGTGTCCCAGTGCTTTTACAAGCATCCAAAAGGTGCCGCTGGGAGCCTCCCAGCAGTGGCACTCTGCTTCACTGGAGGAAAGGGATATCTTACAAAAAGACTCCAAACAAACAAACAGCCCAGTTGGTATAACTCAAAACAGCAGTCGCAAAACAGCAGCAAGTGAACCTACAAAGGGGAAACAGGGATTAGCAGGGCTCACCATGCTGCATACTATATTTTTTGATGATGTGAGCCAACTCACCACCTCTGGTATCGGGCATGAGACATCGTTGCCTCGGAGCTGTCTTTATCAAGCAATATCAAATACATATGACGTAAGGCACCTCTGCATCAGCTGTCCATTGTTTTGTTATACTGCTGTATTATATACTGTAGCTTCTTTCAGCTCATTGTTTTGGTTTTATGGCCCACAACATTGCTGTTTTGTCTCACCACTCACATTTGCATCTTTTCTATTATGCACCAAGCAGCAGTTTACAGATAAAAAGCTCTCAAGTGACACTATTTAAACAGCAGCCAGACACATTTAGTAACTAGCTGGTTAACATAGTGGAGCGGCTAAAGAGCTAGATATTTCCCTCAGGTTAAGTGTTTTCCCTCTCGCTCTGAATCTCGCTCTTTGAGCTGATCTGCACAGCTGTGCTGCATGTGGTGCTCCTGATGTGGGTGTATTATGAATATTCCACCAGTTTTTAGTGTTTCACCACCTGTGACAGACAACTGGCAGACAAATCCCTGTTATATCTGGAGAGCCTCTAGAAATGCACCAACTGTCACTGAAGACTTAACACTGAAGCTACTATACTACTACAACTTTACAGGAGAAATCCAGACATTACAGAAACCAGCATTGCCCATTTTGCAATGTTTAGTTTGCACTCTGCTCCACTAATTATTTGGAGAACTATTTTCAGTTCAAAGAGCCAAATGACAGAAGGGAAGCCCGCAGCGCTGGAGGTGTGGGGAGCTGGTTTCAAGAGTGTGTGAATGCAGTGCCATCAACCGTGTCTGACCATCGGCTCTGGCACACAGTCTGCTCTCTGTTTACAGACTAGCGGCACTGTGAGCACTGCTTCTTTGTTGCAACGTCTAGAGGTTTCCTATTTGCAAAAAACGAATCATGATATGTTGAAGAATAGTGCTTCAGTTTTGCTGCCATATATATCTTATTATAGAGTGCTTTACCTGCAGATCTCAGTAATGTATCTCTTTTTTGTCGGATCACATGCACACAGCAATCCGCTATATTGGACACCCGTGTGCACATGCATGTTATACATTCTACACTGTTCACCTGTGTAAATGCAAACTTCATTGAAGCTTTTCCACCTCTTGTGTGACCTCAATTTGAACGCATCATCGCTGTTAATTTATCATCAATTTAAGTGTTGGATGTGAAAGGCTGGTGAACAGATTTCCTGCTAACATTAACATTAAAATAATTCAAGATGAAAGTAGACTGTAGTGGCAGAGTCTATTGTTAGATATGCAGTGAAATAGTGAATGAATTAATAATGGGGTTTGTATTCCATCCATGAATATTAAAGGTGTCATCTGTTTCTCTGATTCAGTTTTCAGACATTATATATTCTGTCTAATACATATGCAGCGTGCATCACTTTCAGCCAGCTCTGCTCTTGTAAGACCAAGGTATTGGTAAATGTCACAGCTAGTAGCTAATCCAGCATAGTAAATGTCATCTAAGCCTTTTCACTAAGCCAACTGCACCCCCGGAACAGTTGATGGAGGCACCGAACGAAACCACTTACTGTTGACTGACAGACTACAACACACGAGCCGCAGAGCCCACTGCAGTCGCACTACAAAACAACATGTTGGTTGCTCGGCACGTCGAGCAGGAATGTATTAAACACCTCAGCTCTCAACAGGCAGTGAGATGAGAGAGTGTGAGCGATGGAGATAGTGAAATAAGCATCGGAGAGAAGTGGTGAGAGTGAAGAGGGAAATTAAAAGCAGTGGAGAGTTTAACGTATTTTGTCCAAATTTCTTTTTTGATGGATACACGGCTTTGTGCTCAGGCTTAGAAAATGGTTGTTTATTCCAGTGACTGATACCCCCCCCCCCCCTGTTGCCGTCATCATCACCTCCAAAGTAATGACCTCCTGATGTTGTAAGAAGAACTGCACTGCAATCAGCCAGTACCTTTAATAACATCTTATTGATTCTAAAAAATATATATACTCCTGCACCTGTGTATTGTGACCGGCTTGCTTTTAAAACCACTATAGCTTGTATCATTTCTGCAGCAGAGGTGTCAAACCATGTGCCATGAAGCACTTAGGGAATCTCCAGGTTTTTGTTCCTGACCTGCATCAAATGTGAAAAGCTTTTGAAAGGTAAGATTGAGCTACATGTTTCCTCCCAGTTTGAGTTGAGATGTTTTTGCCCATGGGGTGCATTTTGCTCCATGGATTATTTTTCAACAGTGGTTCAACACGGTTTTGGAGGGCACAGATAAATGATGGCGTCAGATCAGAAAATGCTCCCATGCATCGTTGTAAAGGCCAGTTACAAATTCCGTAGACCTGTTTTAATTGATTTGGAGTCTTAACATGACTCGTCGGACCACTTAAGTTCTTTCCACATATAGGCTGCAGGTCTTCATTCATACCAAAAGAGATTTCACAAATAATTTTTCCATTTCCATTTTTTTCAAATTAGTATGGCACATGATGTGACATCCATGGTCTGCGGGGCAACCTAGTGGGAATCTGATGGCGCCACTTAATCTGCTCCATAAACACAGAGGGTCAGATGGACAGAGAGTAATGGACAGAGAGAGGAGATGGGAGGAGATGACCGAACACGGTGGAGAAGTAATCAAACTCTGGGGTGACAGAGTGAGTAATGATGGCGACAACAGCTGTACAGGGTACAGACATCCTCATTTTTCCTCCCCAGAAGATGGGTGTGTGGTCTTGTTGGAAGATATGGAATGCTGAATAGAGCGAAATAAGGCAGCAAAAAGCCAAACTGAAGAGAAGTGATTATCTGTGTTGGCGAAATAATATTATAGTGCAAGAGGATTAAGCTCCCAACTTAACCATGCTGCTGCACCAGACACGGCGGCCTTGATCTGTACTTGTCACAGGTGTCCCCAGTCTGTAATTTCCATTGTACTGATTTAGCTCACTATAATGGGTCACACTCAGGGGTGCTAGAAATGAATCATCTCTGGCAGGTGGTGAAGATGTGACGTAAACATGGAAATGGAGCAAAATCATTCAGTTAAGAAACTTATATCTCTCACTTGTGAGCTGTCATTGCTCATAATAACAACAGCATAACGAAGATGCACAATCAGTCTTCTACACTCACGTAGCCCACACACACACATCATCAACGCAGGCAAACCTTGAGAAACAACTGTTAAGCAAATGAAAATAGCAAGTGTTGGTTGATAAAATAGCAGCTGGAGGTATAGGACTGAGAGGAAATTACAAGACTGATGACGCACTTTCTTTCTTGTTCACAAGCTCAAGTCAAGTCAGTTTTACCAATATGGTTCTAAATGACACATTTGCCTCTGAGAGCTTTAAAATCTGTACAACATACGACACACAGACACATCTTTATACCCTTAGTTTGAATAACATGCTTGGAAATGTTAATGTTATATGCAAAATAGAAACATATATTAGATATTTAACAGCAGGAAGCAGCAGCACGACCATGAGGCACAGCCCAGATAGGGCAGCATATGACTTTTGTATAAATAAATCTCTGTGTAGCCAGGATTTGATTCCATGTCTCTCTCTCTCTCTCTCTCTCTCTCTCTCTCTCTCTCTCTCTCTCTCTCTCTCTCTCTCTCGCTCATTGTTCTCTGATTTCTATTTCACTCTGGGGACAAATAAAGGCTAATTTTGTCTTATCTTAACTTGTTTCTATCAATATTCCCTCAAAATAAAGCAAAATAGCACCCAACAATTCAGCTTTACTTTGAAAAGTATAGTGTGGCACATCAGAATATAATATCCCAGTAAATTGTGATTGAATGATGACTAAAATGTTGAATTAACCATTTATTTTAAAAGTTGAAGTAATTATGAGCCACACAAATTCTTCTTTTTTTCTGTAGTTATTTGCGTGGAACATCAGGAAGTCAGTTCAAGTCATAGATCATCTGCCCTTTCAGTCTCATGTCTCAATAAACCTTCATTACAACCTAACGTTGTGTAAACTGAGGGGTAGGCTATTTTAAAGGAAAGCTGAAATGAATTGTCTTGCAGCACGGTTGCCTTCATGTGCTGGAGGTTAAGTCAGTTCAATATAGCACCTTAAAGACAATTCAATAAAAAATGTGGTCACAGATGCACTTTTGAATTAACCCCCGGGTGATAATGTTGAGTAATCTCTGTGTCCGCTCACCTTTGTGCCTCACACGCTTAGGAATGAGCAGCGTGGAAACGTTGCCGCAGGTGATGTTTGATGTTCCCAAGCTCCCGTTACCAGCTCCGTTCTGCAGCGCATCAGTCTGCGCTCCGACGCACTCGGGAGACGTAAATGTCGCATTTCGCACATAAGAATCCATGTTTTGACTCAGTTGTGTCTCAAAGGTTACAAAAAGTTCGATTGGGACCGTTTGCAAATTTTCATGTGAGCCTTTCAAGTGGTCAACTTCTATAGTCCTTCACGCCTGAGACTGAGGCAAGGTGTCGCTTTACAAACTCCAAAACAAACTAAAAACTGCAATTTACTTCTTTTTTTTATTTATTCATCTTTCCTGTAGACATGTCTTCCACTTACACGCGTTAATCAAAGATCGGAGCGCTCCAGGAGAGAGGAAGATCGCGGCGCACTGCTGCGCCTTTGCCAAGTGAACCGCATGAAGGGAGCGAGTGAGCGCCGAGTGGAGTGGGAGACTATCATATAGTGTGAGTGTGCGTGTGCGTGTGCGTGTGCGTGTGTGTGTGTGTGTGTGAGAGAGAGAGAGAGAGAGAGAGAGAGAGAGAGAGAGAGAGAGAGAGAGAGAGAGATAGTGGGACAGCAAAAAACACTCGTGGACGCTTGTCATCAAGGAAGTTGTATTGTTCTTTTCGCTCAGAAAACAGCTCGATAAAGTCAATAAAATTAAAATGGATATGGGAATTATTGGTTAAAAATATTATGAAATCATCCACGAGGAGTGTTATATAATATGTTGAGGTACACAGGCCAATAGGAGTTTAATGTACTGGAAGAAGTAAGTGCAGTACACTGTTAGCGAATAATAATGCTTTGATTTTTTGAGTGATGATCTCACTGCCATATGTTATCCTCAGCTATCGTCATACACGGTTTTGCATTTATCTCTGCAATTTAATAATGACAAAAAAGTCTTGGAACTATAGTAAAACTGCCGGGAAATTTAAATGAATGAGATTGGGGAGAATTCACACACAAGATTTGTGTAAAGAAAAAAATAATTGACGCAATGTCACTGTATCCAGACCAGGTATTTTGCCCTTGTCAGTTTAATTAGCGACTCTAAGTTGCCCGTATGCAGGTGTGAATGTGTGTGAATAGTCGTCTGTTTCTATGTGTCAGCTCGGTGACCTCTCCAAGGTGTAGACTGCGGTTGTTTGGCGCCCCGCGACTTAAAGCGCCTATGGTGGTGGTTTAACATGCGCACCGTCGCCCTCATGTGGTGTGTGAGTACACTTACTTTCTTTTTGGTGAATGATCAACATGCTCTGTGTTGATGAAAAATGTTACATTCTTGTGTCTGTCTTTTGTAAGAGCATAAACGTGCAATGGGAATCACTGTTCTCTTAAGTCACAGTCTAATAAGCCTATCCTCCTCATGAATCTTGTTTATCAGAATAAATATCGTGGCCCAATTAACCCATCCTCTAGAAGAAACAAATAGTTTTTTTTACCATGTTTGTAAACTTTTGGTGTGAAATAAGCTCAATGAGTTGACTATAAACAATAATAATAATTATCATATTTTGGTTGAATGGTAAATGGTAAATAGACTACTTGTACAGCGCTTTTTTAGTCTTCCACTCAAAGCACTGTAACATTGAATGTCATCATTCACCCATTCACACCCATTCATACTCTGATGGCATGCAGGGGCTACCATGCAAGGTGCCACCTGCCCATTCAACTAACCACTCATACACAGCAGGAACAGCCTGCGGGAGCAATTTGGGGTTAAGTATCACATCGACATGGATGTCGATGTGTCCTTGGGCAAAACACTTAGCAGAGCTGGGAATCGAACTGTTGATTCTCTGATTGAAGGACGACTCTGCTCTCCCACTGAGCCACAGTCGCCCCTATCAATGACTATATTTGGAATTTTGTTACATGAGGCTGGTGTTTCTGATATTTCCGGTACTTCCGGTACTGTGGCAAACAAGGCATTTAGTTATGATCTGCAGTGGCATACAATTAACTACAGTTTCTCACTGAAATCTGTCCAATTTCATCATAACGCTAAAAAAATAAATGCAAGAAATTTCCTTGAACTCCATGTCCTTTTGTACCATTCAAGGCATGGCAGCTGCGATATTTGTCACTGTGCTTCATGTTTTGGGAATGAGCAAAAAAACACCAATACGCTCAGGAATGATGTGATTATTGGTGAGTGTAAATTATTGTTATGATTAGAAAAATCCTTTTCGTAAAGCCATCATCATCAATCCTATCATCAAGGTTTAAAGATACTGTGTTTTAGTCCAGCTGCACCATTGTGCTGTATTCAGCTGGAGATGAGCGTGGACTGTCTCTTTGTGGCACCTGTACATTTGGGAGGTTGAAATGTCGCTGCTCTCTTGTGCATGTTATTGCTGTGGAGAGCGGGGACCGGCTGCTTGGCCTACGGATTCTCAAATGACTTCCAGAGAAAAAAAAAATAGGGGTCATTATTTGAAGCGGCCCACCTCTAATCGTTCTCCTGGTCTAATTAGGTGACTCTGGCAGGTCATGTGCAGGGCCACTTACCCCAGATAAACAAGCCATGTGAGGATGTCAATCAAGAAGAAGAGAGAGACTAGTGCTCCCAGTTGAGTGCTGTAATCACAAACTGGCATAGTGTGTTGATTACTGAGGCTCCACTGCTGATGAAGACAGGTTGGAGATAATCACTTCTTGGGTGGCACTTTACAGCTCATGTCTGTATCCTCTGGTGCTGTATATGCATACTTTACTGTCGTTACTGTAAACACCACTAAGATTAGGTTTCAGATCAAATAAACATCTGCAGCACTGGAGGATTCAGTAATCCAGGCAGTAGGTGTCACGGAAAGACATGAAAGTCTTTTTTTTCCCCCTTCTCTAGCAAACACAAGGTGATGACTGAGGGTAATGGATAGTGAATGCATCAGTGCTAAGCCAAGCTGAAGACAATTTCTGTCTCCTTCCACTCACTTCATCTCTGCTCTGGTTGTAGCTCTTGGGCCCGAGAGATTGATTGTTCAAACAGCTCCAGGCTGGTAGTGAGTGAGTGGTTACAGGGTTGGAGGCGTGTGTGTGTGTGTGTGTGTGTGTGTGTGTGTGTGTGTGGGTGTGTGTGTGTGTGTGTGTGTGACTGTGTTAACATGGGGGAGCTCAGGTCGGGAGGAGACACTCACTTGTGTGTGAAAGTCTCTGTTTACAAGCGTGGAGACTGACGCCCTGAATCCTGCACAGATCCTGCCATTTCCTGCTGTTGTTCTCAATTTGTGCCAGACAGTCCTGCGCCATCATGTTTTTCACCCGGGTGCTGTTTGAGAAAACAAACACTGAACTAGAGGTGGACAGTAATGCATTTATTCAATTTGCTCTTTTGTTTAAGCGGAAGAGTTTTGAAACAAAAAAGAATTATCACCTGTATCTTAAGCTCCCCCCGGCCTTACGGAGCTTCATTGCGAGTGTCTAAAAACAGGACTCCAAATAAATGATTATGTTGGTTATTGTCTGCTAACGGTTTGCTAACAAGTTCCACGTATCAACTTAACAGGAGATGGTATGTCAAAGTTATGTTCACAGCTTGTTTCTGCTGCCCCCAAGTGACCAAGAAAATCAGGAATTGTAGCTTTGAAGGTGGAGCGCTGTCTTGTTTAAAACACCAATTCTCAATGCACTGTACAGCATGAGCATGGGGCGACATGATACAGTCTGCAAACTGTAGAGGATGGTAAGATGGCGATCTTTCCACCAACAGTAATGCATATCTGTCGATATGCTGTCGATATGCATATCTGTCGATATGCATTACCGTTGGTGGCGGTAATTCGCTGGGAAAGATAGCAGTGTGCCAAAAAGAGGAGGATAACATAAAAGTGCAGCTAATGCAGGTTCCAAAGCGTCGACTAAAAGACTTTGCAAGTGCTGTATGGGAAAGGAATTGTTTGTTTGGTCTCACAGATACAAAATGTAACTGAAACCAAACAAAGTGGATCTTTTACTTGTGTGGAAAAAAATAATGACATACTGAAAAAGTTCTTCATCCATGTGTAATTTATGGCACAATTTAAATGGCATCACAACATTATTTGACTCATACTTCCCCACGGTGGTCCACTGGAACGAGCGGGACTTTTGCCTCTCTACGTATGTGGGTGGTACTTGCAAATGAATGATGTTCAGCTTCCCTCTGTGTTACCAGCGCCTAGCAGGGAGTGAAAGGTAGAGAGGTTCAGGATAATCATATTTGGGACTGAAGTAACATTGCGGCCTGTACTTGTGTACGTTAAATATGGAATCCTCTATGTAGAGTATTGTGATGTACTGCAGCTACTCTCACTTCACCAAAAGAGTTGAACACTTTGTCTACTGCACAGCACTAACTTCTATGACACAGAAGTTACTGTACACAGACTTAATGTGCACAAAGGCACAACAACACACCCGCTAAACACACATGGATAACACACACATGGAAATACATGCATCATCACACACAAATATGTGTTGCATTAGTGCATGGTAAATAAATTGCACATCTCCAACACAATAATGTATTTCTCCATTGTTGGAAAATGCCCAGAAATATTCTTTATGACAGTAGATGGCAGAAATGCAATGTTCAGCAGCCAGAGCCTCACTCCAACAGATTGTCGTCATGTGGGATCCTGAATGGTGTCACCTGGTCTCTCCTCAGTCCACAGCAGCTCCATCCTTATTTTGACATTTTCAACTAAATGTGTCTAAATATATTTCTTTTCAGAAAGAGAATGAGAAGAAATGCTGACAACTGAGTGGACCAAAAAGTGTTGTTATCAATGTTTAAATCAATCACTTTTCCTTAACTTAGATTTACTTAATTTAATTCAGAGAACAATTTTTTAAAAAGAGCCATGCTACAAACAAGTCTTGCAGAGTAATGAATAACTTTTACAGTTTGCAGATTTGTTTTGCTTGGCTTTGGTTGAGCTTGAGCTTTTGTCACCTTTGTCCCATCCCAAGGATAGCAGTATTGTAATAAGCCTTTTATAACCACAGGACTCTCCCCTAAAGACCACAGCAACCATACAACTTGACAAACTACACCCTGAACTTTGTGAATGTTGTGGGTGTCTCTCTGAAAATAAATGCTTATTTAGTCCCTTCAAGTAGAGGGTTGATCAAGTAGGCTTTAATTCTTACTGTTGTTTTATATTGACATGCAAAATGTATTTTGTAAGAGATGCACAAGGGCAGTAGGTAAAACTTACTACTTTGTCTTTTTAGAAAGACATAATAAGGCTAATTTAACAAACTCTCTGAACCTTTCTGAAGTTTATCAAGGCTTTTACACCAGTTGAGTGTCACTGACGTTTTGTCAGTACATGATGTCTTAATTAAGTTCCATGTTTTAGAAGAAACAAAATCATGCAGAACAGAGTCAAAACTTCTGTTTTCACAGCTTTTGTTGTTATGACTGTTAAGTTCTATTTGAGTTAGTTTTTTAATACCTTGCAGCAAATGTATACTGTATATTGTCCCAGGAGACAATAAAGATCTATAGAAGTGAGTTGAAACATAGTTTAACACAATTTTATTCAACAGAACCACAAACTACAGCCTCTTAAGTGACCATAACACTGAATGATTACCTCCCTTAAACAGTTGAGCAAATCCTGGACTTTATAACCTTCATAAAGGTAGAGGGCTGTTGAATTAGTCTCGAATTTAGTTAGGTGTACAGGTGTCAAAATATAACATATAGAAGGAACTGAAAGAGTTATCCACGGTATATGAGAGTAAAAAGAAAACATAACCTGACAGATGACTTTTTTTTAATGGCATCTGTCTTTATATACCATAATTTGATTTTTTTTAAAGTTAGTTTTACTTTATAATTTTACGCTAAGAAAGTATACTTGTTGGTGCAATATGAACACCCAAAATGATATTGTTTTGGCTTAGAGCTTAGAGTAACATGATACTGCCAAGATATGGAGTGTATTTAAACAGATATTTGGGTACCCATGATACATTTCCCTTAATGTAGTGCGGACCGTAATGTATACAAACCATAATGATTCCTAACATTGCTTATTGCCATCTGCATGGTGAACCTTTGACCACCAACCAGATGACTGCTTCGTGGTTCCATCTTCATTTGTGAGCACAGATTGCACAGGGCCATCGCCTCCTGACACATTCCTGACACGAGACGCTGTTAAATAACTCACCCTTTAGGCTCACCTTTGGCACGTCAAAGTCCCTGCAGAGAGAGGGAGGGGAGGAGGAGTACAGGTTGAAGACACATTAGATAACAGCCAAGCAGTGACAGGTGCGCTCCTCCTTACGACTGGGACACTGAACAGAGACGAGCTGGTGAGTTTCATTTGAAAACCTTCTACTGTATACCTGGAATTTATGATCACATTATTTAACACAGAGCAGAATGTTTTCAAAGGCCAATTCCAGAGCTTAATCCAAATCTGAAGAGTTATGACATTATGAACCATCCTGTTGATTGACATTTTTTTTTTACCACTTTAGGCCTAAAACTAAGTGAAACTAAGTGGTTGAATTGGTCACAAACATGATGAGGGGTCGCAGGTAGACATTGCTTCGTTTTAAGGGGTCACACAAGCCAAAACATGCAGTACAATATAAATTCTTCGTCTATATAAAAATAATAGATGAGTGGACTTTTATGAAGGCAATATAGTCAATTTGAGGTATGTTTGTTTTATTTCAAGTGCAATTCTGATACTGGATCTATTAACTTTATAATCTACAAAGTGCCCTCTTCTGGGCATGCTTAACAAATTTGTATTGTGCAGCCAACCATTGTTGAAAACCACACAATGTTGCTTTAAATTGTATTGGAGATTCCAATTTTTTCAAAAACACTCAATATGGCTGAATTTAAGGGAAATCAGTGAAAAAAATGTTTGGCGTACATCTAAGTACAGGTATTTGTCATAAAAACTGTGACTATTGCACTCAATATAGGCGTCAACTAGTTTCAGTTCAAAAGTAGATGTAGAATTTATTGTACATGCATTACACTGTTCCTGTATAGTAGGGCAATATTGTTTGTTTCTAGTCAAATCAGTGATTTTTTCTGGGGGGGTTTGATAAAATGGCATGAACTGTACTCAGAAGATAATTTTGTCATTATGCTGCACATCACATGGAAGTGCAAGGCTGTTGGAAAACAGTATTAACTAAAAAAAATAACAACTACACACCGACTCCAAACTACAAATTGTTTGGATCTAGGTCGGTTTGACTTGTCAGTACACGGTGGTTACAACATAGGAAAAGCATCAGAACATACAGTATCCTACAATAACTATGTTAGCCAGTAGGCACACACACATACTTTACAACCGTCCCATATGGAAATGATATAATGAAATAAAAGGGTTAGCCTACAGTGAAATTCCTCACTGTGCATTCAAAGTCCAGGCTGTCTTTATAACGGAGAGTCGTCACCAAAGTCAGCTGTGCCTGCTGTTAACAATTAACTGCCACTAGAGTGCTGACATGGAAGATTAACTTTTCATCTGAAGTTATCAGCACGTCTATGGCTTCTTTAGGTCCAGCGTTATCTGCTATTAAATGACAGTTTAAAGGGTGACAGCAGTGTCACGCTTTAAGACAGGACAGAGACAGGACAGATTGTAACGGTAATAAATAAATCAAATAACTGCAGATACTCCTTTACTGAAGGGTTAGATTAGTAACTTGAAAATAGCACTTTACTGTATGTTTGGATGCCACTTGTTTATGTTTGTATATCCCAACCTCAAAATGTCTGTAGTCTACATCATATACTAAGAATGTTTCCTTTATCATCACTTTGATTTTGCAATTGATATACTACTTAAGTAATATTTGGAGATAAATGCAGTGGCGAGAGACAGCAGCTTGTGTCATAAAGGGCATTACAAGATATCATTTTTGATTTTGTGTGTGTATATTATTAACCCTCTCCTCCTGTCCATGTTAGGACATGGCCGGGTACAAGCCGAAGGTGATTTCTCTGACAAAGAGGCCGGGTCAGTCATTTGGCTTCTACTTGAGGGTGGAGTATGCTGTGGACGGTCACCTGATCCGCTGCCTGGAAATGGGGGGTCCAGCTGAACTGGCTGGCATGAAAGATGGGGAGCGCATCCTGCGGGTCAATGGAACATTTGTTGATGGACTGCCACATTCAGAGGAAAGTAGGACGTGGAATTACCGCAGTGCATTTAAATCAATAAGAACTCTGAGATATATATGAAGCCCCAAAGATGATAAGATGTAGTAGAAGCGTATTAATTAAATGGAGTGAAATAAGAAATGTAATACTTTCATCAGTCTTCTGTGAAGCACTTTGAAATGCATTAACCTGCATTAAAGGGGCTATACAAATAAAGTGTACTTGATTGATGCCAATACGCCCTTTCTAATTCCCTGCTGCTAATTTGATAATGACATGGGAATACCCATTATAACAGCTTACCACATAAACATTTTTAGCTTAGTATATTTAACATTATGAGGAGATACAATAAATCACACACAGAATGTCAAGGATATCCCAAATAATCCAAGACTTATTTCCATTGTAGTCCTTGATGAAGACAAGAGATGTGTACTTGAAGATGATGTTGTGAAGATAGAAGTATGGTGTCTGTCATCTTCAAAGTAGCGTTAGCATTAGATTGCTGCTGCTAAGCTTAGCTTTAGTTACTGTGAGAGTGGTGAGGAATGTTGTTAATGTGCCCAAGACCCAAAATAAAATAGGAAGTACGGAGTTGAAAAATAAACAAGCTAGTGAAATATAGATAGAAGAGAAGTCTTAATCAGTTAATCCACTAATTGTTGATAAAGTAAAGAAATTAAGAGATTGTTGCTTTTTTAACCAACTTATTAGAGGTCAAATAAATAGTAAAAAGCTTTATATTTCTGCTTGCACCCAACTTTACTCATTAAACTGACAGTATTATGTATGGGTGTATTGTGTATTCTGTTATATGTTGGATTACATTTGGTCAGTTTTGAGGCTCCATGGGATGATTGAATTGTACTGTTACAGGCATCTTTATTGAAACACTTCTGCTGTGCATGTGTTCCCCCGGGACAGGTGGTGGACATGGTCAGAAACAGTGGAGCCTCAGTCACATTTCACATCCTGGATGAAGCTTCCTACAAGCAAGCCAAAGCAACGGGAGTGAACCTGTCCGACCCTCAGAGCACACCGGTTGCCAATGGTGGGGCCAAACAGGCTCTAAAACCCAAACTCTGCTACCTGGTTAAGTCCAGCTCAAGCTATGGGTTTTCCATTTGCTCAGTCAAAGGTGAGATGAGGAGACAGGTTAAGGAATGACAATTTAGGGCATATGATGAAAAGAATGAGAATGAAAGAGTGCTTTAAAAAGCATTAAATAATGACATACAAGTAAACCATGTGGGTAGATTATACGATGAAAGAGAACATTTAGGAGTAGAGATTGTAACTACTGCATTGGCTTTATTATTGGTAAAAAAAACAACATTTCTAATTCTTTATAGATCACGAACAAGTCCGTAATTAGAACAACTTTTGGGTTTGCCAGATTGCGAAATATGGAATTGGTTAGTTTATATGCTCTTCCAGAATGACTCTTTGTTGTAATGCATTTAGATCTTTAGCGTGTCCATTGAGGAAGTATTTTGTAGTTGATTGATGTGTATAACATCAATAACTTAAATACTTATGAATGAAGCAAGCTTGTAGGACTTGTGGTGAAAGTCAAAACAGCACGTCATTTGCTGAACCGTTTTTGATTCTATTGGCTAGTGAAAGAAAGGGGCGGGGTTTCTGTCAGAAATGGCTTTCTGTCAGAAATGGCTTTCTACCAGAAAACTCTACTTTAAAGGCAAAAGCAAGTGACATATTGAAGGAGAATGAAAACAAGCCAAAGCGATTTGCACAACCTGGCCACCAAATAATGTTCTAATTAATGGCTTATAACTAATCTATAAAATAGGCTACTACTATTTTTATCAGACTGAAGAGAACTGTCTGTTTAATCTTTGCATATTTTAGCTCTTTCATATCTTCTATAACATCTTCTCTAGGTGAGCAGGGTTTGTTCATGACAGAGGTGATCAAAGGAAGTGTGGCTGACAGGGCCGGGGTCAGTGTCAACGACCGCCTGCTGGAGGTCAACGGGGAGAACGTAGAAGACTCCACACACGATCAAGTAGTGGACAAGATCAAACTGGCTGGCGGCAGCAGCATCATGTTCCTGCTGGTTGACGAGGAAACAGACAGGCACTACCAGAACAAGCATATGAAGACAGGATCATGGTTAGCCACTGCCAAGTATCTCCCACACAAGCCACGCGTCATCCAATTGACCAAAGGACCTGATGGCTATGGCTTCCTGCTCAAGGAGGAGAAGAAGAACCAAACAGGCAAGGCCATATGTAAATATTACAAACAACTGGTAATTTAATGCGGAGAGAAGGCTGTGTTTTAACAGTATGCTCATTGACTCCATGCAGGCCACTTCATCAAGGACCTAGATAGAGACAGCCCAGCAGAAAAAGCAGGTCTGAAGGAAATGGACAGACTAGTAGCTGTGGACGGTAAGGAGGTGGACAACTGCAGCCATGAGCAGGTGGTGGACAAGATCAGGCAGAGTGGAAACAAATGCTGCCTCCTAGTGGTGGATAAAGACACGGACCAAATGTATAAGCAAGTGAGTCAGGGTGCCACTGTCAAATTTCAATATAGACTGCAGACAATCTAAATGTCATCATTGTGTCCCTCACAGGGCAAAGTGTCTCCAATAGTCTTCTTGGAGGAGATAAATGATTCCAACTCACCGCCCAGTTACATAGAGGCCCTCAATTTACCTGGTCCTGTCCAACCATCCACACCCGTTCAGAGTAGGCAGGAGGAGCTCAAGCCCAAACTGTGTAAGATGGAAAAGACCTCAACTGGCTATGGCTTTCACCTAAATGGCATCCAGGGGGTGTCTGGACATCACATCAAGGAGGTAGGAAGTGCAGAAATCTCCAGCATTTCATAATTTTCATATCAAACTGGTGACAAACACTTTGTTTCAGGTGGTTAAAGGTGGAGCCGCTGACAGGGCAAATCTGGAGGATGACGACATTGTGGTGGAGGTGAACGGGGTAAATGTGGAGCAGAGCAGCCACGATGAGGTGGTGGCGATGATCCGCAGCAGTGGCAGCTCTCTGGAGCTGCTGGTGGCTAACAAAAGCGTCTATGACCAACTCGAAGCTGAAGGAGTGACCATCACGCGCCTGCTCATCGGAGAAACATCTTATGCTCAGGTCCACACTGCAGACACTCCAGAGGAAGAAGTGAGACAGGAGGAGGCCAGACCTGAAACCCCGACTCAACCAGCAAGAGAGAGGGTGAGTGGTGCTTTGTAAAGCCTCACAGGTGATATATTTCACTAGCTGTGTGGCTCCAGGGATGGCAATGTCGGGTTTGTCGGTCTGTCCACCTCTGTGGTCCAGACTGAAATATCGCAACTACTATTGGAGGGATATTTTGTACAGACATTGATGTTCCCCAAACAATGAATCCTAATGACTTTTTCACCAGCAACACCATGAGGTAATCAGTTGTGGTTTTGAGTGAAATGTCTTGTCAACTATTGTCAATCCTATGGATGGATTCCCACAAAATTTCATTCAGACATTTATGTTCCCCTAAATATGAATTGGAACAACTTTGGTGATTCCTAGACATTTCATTAGCGCCATTTTCAGGTCATACTTTGAATCGGTTCAGTACTTTGGTTTATGAATAATTACCTGCAAAACATATGAGACTCCCATGAGCCTTAGCAGTGGTTTGTTTTGTGCCGTTTCATGTCACGTCATTTCTTTTCTATCTTTTCAACAACAAGCCTTCACAGAGAAAAAAATGATTAATGTGTAAAATAATTGTGATTTTGTTTCCCCTATCTCTTCCAGACACCATCAACGTCATCTGAAGAAAGTGTCGATGAGAGACTCTGAAAAATCACCAAAAGGACCCGCTCTCCGATTTGGCCTTTGTCCATCTAATGTTGATCCATCACTTTCTAAACAATCAGCTCTGGGAGCTTCAATCATGCAATCGATATCACAGGAGACAAGAGATGCAGAAAAAAAAAAAAGGACAGTCAAGACTTTTGAAATTTACTGACGATATCTTAACTCTGGCAGGATACTTGCATGATTAAAGGGCTGAGAATACTTTTTTGTGAATACTTTTGTCTTCCTTTGATGAAAATAGTAGCTCTACTTGTAGATGAGCAATGATCTGAGCAATGATCTGAGCAAATCTACCAAAGCTTAAGAGCTATTATTATTACCAGTAAATACTGTGGACTTTCATGTCTTTTTTTCTCTATGAAAAGACTGCTGCCTTTATTTAATGTTCAAAAATGTAACTTGTTTTTTCCCCAGTTCTAAAAGAAAATTAAATCAATTACAATTTTCACTAACACCAATAAATGAAAACATACTCTCTGAATTAAGCTTACTTTATGAGTATTTGGTTTTATTCACAATTAACTGACATATTCTGCTTGAGGGTGGAGATCATGAATTACTTCTTGATCTTTTCCTCATATAGTCCTTTTACACTTCAGTAGCAGTGAACAGTACAGGTCCAGTGTGTTCAGCCGAAATAATGAGAATTTAAGTGTTTGCATTTGCAGGTAAAAATAATTACTAACAGCAATGTCTGTTCTGCAAATATTTCAATTCAAGAAAGTCCACTTTCAAAGTGTTTTGCTAATGTGCTCCAACAGATCCCCATCACTTGCATCCAACAATCAGCCATTCCTGATTCAGGAACAGGCATTCGAGATAATTATCTCCCACATATTAAAAAAACCCAACTGATCTCTGGATATCTCAAGATTCCAGATTTAAAGTCACCCAAGGGTTCAGTAGTCAAATCCAGGGGGGGAGAGATGTAGGGGATCAGAAGCTCATTTGTTTCTCTGGTGCCTGTTTGTGGGCGAGATAAAGGAAGAGGATGCTGGACAAGGCGCTGACCAGGAAGATGACGTCAAACCAACGGTGGTAGAAGTTGAACTGCAGCTCTCCCAGAACCTCCGTCACGATGGAGCGATACTCCAGCGGCATGCTCATACGCATCAGCAATACGGATGATACAAAATACATCCCCTGGTGGAGTGAGACAGATGGAGAAGGTTTTGCTTTATCTGTTGTTTGGAGGCTGTGCTGTGTGTTACAAGACAACTATAAAGCAACACACTCACCATGATCTGAGCGAGAACAAGCACGATGACGTTAGAGGACTTGCTGCTTGATATTGCATAGAAGAACTAAAAACCAAGGAGCGTTAAATCGTCGGTTAAACAGCATCATTTGAAAGAAAATATCACAGATTTATTGGCCCCAAGATCTGTAGCCATTTCAACATGTATCATGTGATAGTTTTACCTTAGTGAGGGTGATGAGTAAGCCACGAATGGATGTAACGATTATTATCCCCACCAAGATGAAAGAGATGTGTTGGGACCAAAACTTGACCTGAGAAGGAGAGAAAGAGCATGAAAAACAAAGAGAAACAGTTTTTAATTGGGAGTAGGAAAGGAAGATGACAACTGTCAATCTGCATTCATCATGTATCTATATACATTTAAACATACTGCCATATTCTGAGAGTGTTAGCTATAACACAATTAAATAATTATCTACGTGGGAAAAGATTGAATGCGATCATGATCAGGTATGCAGCAGAGAAAGCAGGAAGAGAGATGACAATGTGCTGGCAATTATCTTTACAGGAGGTCATGCAGTGTAACATGTGACTATTTCTGCAGGTAGGTGTGTGTGTGTGTGTGTGTGTGTGTGTGTGTGTGTGTGTGTGTGTGTGTGTGTGTCTTACATCAAACTGGATGCCCAAGTAGTTCACTGTAATTTCAATACCCCTCGTCACTGGATCCGTCTTTCCAACTCGATCGAACACAATGTTTATTGTGGCCTATGGTGGAGAGAAGGTACTTTTTTAACTGCATCTCAAACACAACAAAATGTGATTCTCTAATTGGGCCGCAGCACTCACAGAATCTATGTGTGAGTTGAGGGAAAGACACAATGCCAGAATATGACTGTGAATGTTCTCACCATGAAGATTTTCCAAACACAATAGATGGAAAAGAAGTAGCCGAGGAAATTGAAGTACTTCCCCTGGAATGTCTTTGAGTACTCAATTCGCTCCTAAAGATAAGGAAAGGTGGTGGTAAAGCATTAAGCAATCATTTATTGCATGTAGGCAAAGGTGTGTATAGATAAAGGTGTGTGTATGTAATGTCAGCAGGTACAAAAGCCTCAGTCCAAATTTCAGTTCAAATGTGGCCAGCTGCAGAATACTTCTTTATCTGATCTGTATAAACCATGTGATGAGCAGACTATGCTATCAAAAGCTTTTCTTTTATTGTATTGTTTTATAAGGTCCTGTGATGATGTATTTTGGTAATAAACCTGACTCTGGACATCTTGTACATAAACTGATTTGTATTTATGTGACAGATGTTTAAGTCAAGTTTTTTTTTTTTATGTTTAAGAGATCCCAAAGTTTAGGTAGGTTTAGTGCAGTTGAACCAGCAAACATTTGCAAAAACTAGAATGAAAGAGAATTAAGATTGCAGCTCTACAGAGATATTCGGCCCATTTTAGCGAATTGTTTTATTGCACTTTTACTGTACGATTGAGTCTTAGCCCCTCTAATTAACTCCAAGTCCAGTAAATACCGGACTAACATTCATCAGGTGCACAGAACTACTACTCCAATGAGACATTACTATAGATTTGTGTGTTATGGATGTGATAATACTTAATTGTAAGCTAACAACTTTATAAGTAGGTGTATATAATGGCAGCTGTACGGTTGGGGTAAGGATATGTAGAAATAACTAGACATTGCTAAACTCTGTCAGGAAGAAAGGACTTAAGTTTACGTCCGTAATGTCTTCTTTACTTCTTTTGTATGTTTCTAACTAGCTCTGTAATCTTTGAGTGGCCCATGCCTCCCCCAGCAGCACTGACCACACTGCCTTAATAATCAACTGAGGAGCGACGAACACAAGAGCTGCATAACAATTGAAGGGAAACACAAACTAGCATCCACGCCTGTACACAGCTTAAAAGCTGATAAAGCTCCAAACTGATAGCATCCAGTAATTAAGAATTTGTTTTGGGAAATGACTCTTTGTTGACGGTCAGAAACTGCACCACAGATTATACTCAAACTGAGTCTTTAGTTTAAGAGTCATAAAACAGTCATTAAAGCATGCTTAAACCTGTGTTTTTGATCACTTGAGAGCTGGGACAACACAATGTTGATATATAATAACCTGTTGATATGGCAAACGTGTGAGCAAAGAGTTACATATTTACACATCCAGCAGTTATGGAGCAACATTATCATTCATTTGGATCCTGTTTGTGTCTAGCTGAGGAATGTAAGTCCAATATTAACTCTCCTTTTAGCTCTATTTTTGGTCTCCACCAACTCCTGAAATAAATATCTGGCTCTTTAGCTGCTATATACTCTTTTATTAATTCTTTTATTTAAATAAATATGCTTTATGTCCACTAGCAACTCCCTAACTGTGTCTGTCTGCCGTTTGGTGCTGAGCAGGTACTGTGCATTGTTTTAGAACCAAAACAGTAAAGTTGCAGGCCGGACAGCTAGAGACAATGAGCTGAAACTCGCTACAGCTCCGTAAGGCATTGGGGTGTTGCAAACCTGCCAATCAATCATTACTTTTAAATCCAAGGCATTCCTTGTTATATGCTAGGAAAGTTTACTTATTCCAACCTTAACTTGGAGGGAGTAAGTCGAAGATTATAGCCTGCGTGTTCTTCTGTATTTTTGTTTTTAATTCACTCTGTGTTTCTTCATAGTTAGGTGGAGCACAGTATGCTTGCGCAGCCCTGTGAGTGTGTATGTGCATGCACGTGTGTTACCTTAGTGGCTTGCAGATCCACAGTCTCAAGAAAGAGTTGCCGACTCAGCTCCTCTAGAGCATCAACCTCCTGCTGGATCAGAGATAGGTCTGGAGGGAATAAGTCAAGGCTGACGTCCACTACAAATACTGTAAACAATTAGTACACAGTTATCTGCTAACAGCTGAAAATGAAGACTTTTTGAAATCCTAGTCAATACAAGTATAAAGGATACTTTCGCTGCCTGTTTGTGTAGAGGTAACACTCTTGATCATGCCCCAGAATCCTGTCTGTTTGTTCTGGTCTTCCCCACGCTGGTACATCTGCCTCCGTGTCATGGCAATTCTAAACACAGAACAAATTGAAGTAGCAAAATAATTTGGTGTATTCATTCCATCAACAAGATAAATAATACTTTTATTTTTTTTTTACTCACCGTTTCTTCTTGCTGACAATCATGTCCATAGTCTGGAGCAGCCGCCTCTCCAGAGCAAGGATGTCACTGTCTGTTACATTCCTTTGAAAAGAACCAAGCAGGAAGCATCAAAGCGATGGCAGCATGTGTTATGAAAACAGGAATGTCATTCCCGATAATAACGTCTGACGCATAAACAGACTGAGATTAACAAGCAGAGTGATACGGCTGCTGAAGGTAACCCGAGAGAAAACCCACAGCTAAGCTTACCTGAGGAAATAAGACATGTACGTGTAGGGACAGTTGACCGCACCAAACCCAGACAACAAAGCCATGAGGGTGACTCCGATCACACCAACACGACTTATGAGCTGCTCGATGGACAGGATGCCTGGGAAAAAGACAACAACAGTGACACCAGTGTTTCACTTGGCTATCAACAACCTTTACAGATGAAGGCCTCTACACAGTATGAGAAAAAGGAAACGGGCATAAAGGTGCCCAGAGAGGAGACGAATGCACACTGACCATGTTTTGGACTCAGGATGGGGAATGGGTCTCCCAACTTCCAGAAGAAATACATGAAGGTAAACCACACCATACACGCAAACAGAAGCTTCTGTCTCTGCACTACACACAGACACAAAGAAAACAGCTTTCTGTGACATAATGTGTGAAATTACAACCGTCGAAATTGCATAGCATATTTTTAGTTACAGTATTTTATTTTCAATACCCGGCTAAACAGCTATACTTACACAGGCGTATGTTGCTGACAACAAAGTACCCAATGTAGAAAGGCACCACGAAGATTAAGACCAGCAGAATCACATACAGATTCAGCTTCCAGTGAAAATACCTAGAGCTGTTGCAAAGACATGAAAAAATAAAAAAAATCTTCATCTGCAAGAAGCAGCAATAAAACAGAGTTATAGTCCACAGAACATGTACTCACTGGCTACTTAAGGCACCCAGGATCTCAAAGATGATGAGCTCAAACATGGTACATGAAAAAGCAAAAGTGATGGAGAACACCACCTGGACAACATACTGTCGCACCTGTCAACAAACAAAAGCAGTGAACAGTTAGTAGAGAGGAAGTGCAACTCTATTGGTGACAACCATGTGAGAATGCACTTGTGTTTAATAACACTGTACCTCATAATCTTTAAACAGCCGCCGCATAAAGAATAACCAGCCAAACCCGAAGAACAGCACCTGTGATGGAATAAATGAGAGTTATCTGAAGAAAGATGTGGTCCATGAAGAAAGACAATAAAAAGTTATTCACAGTTGAATCCACATGCATTGCTGTTATGCTGACGTGGGGAGATTTTGATCTCAGTATTGAGTAAAAGGTGTCATCTATTATGAAAAGAATGTAGATAGACACACCCATGTTGAACTACAGGACGTTGAAGTTCAATATGGTCTCAGGCAGAACGTTACGTAGATAGCATTAAATACAACGTTAGCTGGCGCTGTATAAATTTGGTCAGTGAAAATAACACACGTCACGATGTGTCGACTGTATTAACTCACTATCAACGTTACCTGCGAGGTGAACATGATGACTGAGTCCACCAGGAACGACATGGTGATGTCTGTAAAACAGCCTTTAGTCCGCAAAATGAACTGACCGTTCAGGTGTAGCACGGTAGAGGACAGTTATAATTCATGCTAATGTGGGAAAAAAAGTCGGGCTTAAAATGTTTATGTCACTAATGAGCTCATTTTAAGAGCATTTGTTGTTCAGCTGTCAAATTACTACGGTAGTCCATGTTGTTACGTCACCAAAAGGAGTCCGACAAAAGACACTTCCGTCGCAAAACTGTGACGTCTCAGAAAAAGAAAAACAAATCGCATGATGCGACGTACGATGTAATACGATGATTCATCAACTTTGAAACATTTCTAAAACGATTTTTGATTGATAGTAAACCATGAACTTGGTTAACGTTACTTTCATTCATGTTGTGAGGACTTTTGTTACGCGGTAGTAGTTACCATGTTTGCCTACAGAGGGCGACAAAACATAATCTGCTACTTTTCGCCACCACCAACAACAGGTTACCTACTACTAATAATAGTAATAATTATAATAACGATGATAATAATCATTTTTTGTCTTTAAAGGTCCAGAAAAGTTATTGTTCTTTCTCAATCTAACTTACCTCTGTATTTGAGCGTTTGAGTCCCTCATGAACACAACAGTTTCTGCCAAAGTTAGAAAAGTTTTGGTTTGTTTACTTCACGTGATAATTATTTTCTGTAATTATTGCTTTATCTGTACTCTTCTAGACAGTGCACTCTTCACAACAAGTACTGTTTGATACTTGAATCTATAAACTGGACTACTGCAAATACTTTTGATATTTTAACATAAATGCTTCTAAAATTGAATTTTATCAACATTCTGGATGCATGTAAACTAAACGTTTTTATACGTTTATTATCATTTTTTATGATTTATGTTCATGTCTATGTCCTCCGGACAATCGAGATGAGTTGTAAATGAAAGTTGCAGTCTTTTCTCCTGTGGTAGGCTATTTCTGTCATTGCCTACTGCAACATGGGCCACAAGGAAATCCTAATTAATAAAGTAATTACTCAATGGCAACTTTTCTAAAGCGTAGAAACATTAACAGTGGATAATTGAAATCTCCACCTGACAAAGCAATACACAAAGTGACACTGGAGGGCGCTATAAATCAAAACTGCGCTGTGGCTTTGCCCGCACTCATTAACCGCATATGCAAGTTTGGAGCTGCCGCCGGCTGGTGTTCATTGTGCTGAAGGGGCGCAGAATAGAAAACACACGGAGGAGTAAAAATAGTTTCTCGCTTGGTCTGGAGTGATGTTTCGAAAGACTGCTGGGTTATAAGGATGTACAGGATGTTGCAGAGGTAGAACATCTTCAATCGTTGGCTTTTACCTTTTGCATTTGGACAAGTAGAGGTGAGTGTCATAATTCATGTCATAATGTATGTGACACAGGGAACAGAAAATATAGTGGAACCTTTGTGTAATTGCCGTATATATGTGGTGTTATTTGACTCCATTGCTTAGTCAGTGATGTGGCAAAAATAAAAAAAATCTGTTCAAATGTTCAAGAGCTCTGATAACTATGAGACCCACGGATAATTTATTTCTGACCTATTTCTCATATGAATAGCTTCATATATTGTATATTGAAATATATTGCTATAATACATGAGGATTTCATTTGCATTGCATTGCCTCCCACTGAATAGTTTTCTGGATGTTTTTATGCAATTAAATGTGTTAAACAGCATCTAGTGAACACATGAGCTGAATTCTCTCTTGGAGTAGGGAAAAATCTGAGTCTTCATAGCTTTTCCTGTATCACTGTGGGAGCATCAGTTATATAAATTAAAGGAGAGTTTGAGTTAATGTTGGGCTGACTGTTACTTGTGAAATTCTCAGTACCGCTCTTTCTCCTCCCTGTTAAATGAGTGATGAAGAAGATGATGATCCAGGCCTGCTGTAGGAAAGGTGTGCAGTTGTGTTTAATCCTCCTGATGGTGGGAAGACTACAGGGTGAGTCTGCCATGATAAAAAGACATCGAACAACGGACATCGAGAACTCATGTCACACCAAAGTATATACATAATATTATGTGTTTTTTTAATACATATTATAATGTTGTTTTTTTATTTTATTTTGGTGGGTGTTTCAGGCAGGGTAACAGCACCAGAGCGTTTGGAAGCTCCAGTGGAGAAGCCCTTCACTCTCACTTGCAGTGTCTCGAGGGAACGAGGTGAGTCTCTGAGGCAGGTGCGTTGGCTGGACGTCCAAAACCAGACCCTGCTGAGCTACCAACCCGGCAACAAAGACAGTGTGAGCGGACAGCAGTATGTGGAGCTCGCCTCCTCCCCAAAAGACACCTCAGCCATCACCATCCGCAGGGTGGGTTTCCGTGACGAAGGCTGCTACACCTGCATCTTTGACATGCATCCTTCCGGTTCAAAGCAAGGAGTGACATGCCTCACTGTTACCTGTGAGTAAGTCCTGTAATCACCACAACTTTGATTTTGTGAACAAGGAAGCAATTAGTTACAGTTTAGACAAGATGAATGTCTAATCTTGTTGGTGCCTGTATTGAGAGCAATTTAAAATGAGTATCAGTAGATAGGTTCTAGGTTCTCCAGTGCCAAGGTTTAAAACCATGCACTGTTACGACATGCTGGCCTGTTAGAGAGCTAGAGATGCAGGGATGAAGCAAAATGTCTCTGACATTTATTCAACCCTGACAGGACAGGTTTAGATGAAACATGAGGTATTTTTTGGCCCATGATGAATTCCAGGAAGTGTCTCTGTTATTGTGACACGGTTGTGAAGTTCTTGAACCAGGTGGGAGAAGCATCCATGTGAGGCCAGGATGGGTAATGATCATGGTGACACACAGAAGGGAGACTGATCTCAGCTGTACAGATATATCGAGGAGCTCAATTATCCAGAATCGGACACCTGAATGAGATCTGTCCTCTGTTTGATACAGGCATCAATGTCATTCACATCCATTTGTTTATGAGTTTGAGGAATGAGATTTCTTTTAAATCAGCTGCATCTATTGTATTAGTGTTAGTAATGCAGATTTGAAGTCACTTTGCCAACAGTTTGTTGACAGCTCTATGAAAGTTATCGTCAGTTTGGGTGTGAATTACAAATTGGAGGCTGACGCAAACAGTTTTTCCTGCTCTGCTGCTCGTAATTGCATTTTAAACAATGTTACGTGAAAGTGGCATAGCTGATATTGGAAGTCTGCCCTTTGCCCCGCCCTTTAAAATGAAACAAAACTAATACTCCAGAAGACTCCAGAGACAGTTACTCCTCCCTACAACTTCAATATCAATCCGCTTTGGGGATTTACTGAGAAATATGTAACCACCCCTAACCTTTCAGAGGCTCAGTCAGTCATGTTAATAAAGAGCAGTGCAGCAGAAGGAGGGCTCATTTTTCTAAGCAGAAACAGCTGTTGTAGATTCCAGTGACTGGTTTCTGTTTGGGCTCCTCGCATTTCTGAATATTGTCCTGTTTTTCACTCTCTGCCCCCCTTTTGTTTTTCTTATGTCTTTTCTCCTCATCCATTATTCTTTCACTGGATGGTGGGCTCTTTTCTTACTTCCAGCTCAAGTCACAGTTGAAAGCAACAAGACAGCAGTGAGTGGCAAGAAGGCCTCCCTCTCTTGCTCCTACGGTTTGCCTGAGAAGGTTCAACAGATCGTATGGAAACACACTTCTGCACAAGGTGACTCCACAGAGGTGGCCTCCTTCGCAAAGCGGAGCGACCCCATGATAGAGCCATCGTTCCAGGGAAGAGTCTGGCTGAGTGCCTCCCTGTCAGAGAGTCAGCTCACCATCCAGCCCGTCGCTATCCAGGACGAGGGCTGCTACACCTGCCTGTACAACACACATCCCGACGGGCCGAAGACGTCCACAGTTTGCCTCGTCACCTATGGTAAACTTCTTTTTACACAGCTCCCATTATTGATGATTAACATATATTACATTATATAAAAGTATGGCCCACACAGAAACCGATTAGGTGAGGAAAACTCGAGGGAAGAGCAGGTTATATACAATATAGTGTACATATACTGTATGCTTGTGTTAGAAATGGTGACATTTATCTTTACTGTATTGTGCAGGAATAAGGTCATAAGGCTGGATTAAAGGATACGTTTCTAAAATGACATTTTAAAAGAATAGTTTGACATTTTGGGAAATTTTTTGCTTTATTGCAGAGCGGTGAGGTAAATAGGAGGCTACCGCCAGCAGCCGTTTAGGTTAGCTTAGCATAAAGTACCAAAATGTTGAAATAATCTTTCAAGCTCAGTGTTTATTTTGCAGTCTGCTTTAACTAAAATCCCTCTGCACTGGTTCAGCAAAGAAACACTGTCTGTGAAAAGTCAGACAGATACCCACTTTATTTGATTAACTCAGACTTCTGAAGCCTCATATTAGCTTTTAAAAAAAATAACAGAATCCATCCTTTACTCACAAAATACATATCAGGCTGATGGGAGTTAATTTGTTAGTTGTTGAGGTATTCTTTGATTGAAAATGTGGACCTGTTGGTGGTGCTAAATGAATTGTCCAGTGATTACTTAAGATATATAAGTAAGAGTTGTTCAGATGCACATTTTTACAGGGGTGTAGTAGTGAGTGACTATGTTCTACAGTAGATGTGGAACATAGTAGCTGGGAAGACAGGATCTTGTGGGGGAAATGATGGAGTCAGACATGCGCGTGAATGCAAAGATACCCAATTTTGACTTTGTGTCTGCAGGAAAGACAGGTACCCCTTGGATTTAGACAGGAATGTTGTTTTTTTTCTTCCTGATTGTAGCTGCCGAATGTTTTCATGATATAGCAAGGCTAAGCTGTCGGCTGATTTGTTAACACACAAACACAGAACAGTGTGTCCATGTAAAGAATGGAGCATTCGAAAGAATGATGGAGGCAGGGAGTGAGGTCCGGATGCATGACTGTGTCAGTGTTTGCAGCAGACAGAGATTCCCTCTGTGCTTTGTCTCTCTCTTTGCTCATTTTTTCCTGCTCCCTTTCTCTCACAGTTATCTCAACAAACAGTTGTGCTTTTGTTTGAAATTGAACTGTACAGTACAGTAGGTGTTTCCAGTAGTGAAGCACGATTAGCATTAATGTTTTGTATTTTTTCTTGCTGTGTACTGCTACCAACAGTCTTCCACCCTCATCCCACCCTGGATGATGTGATGCCCCCTCCTTTACTCCCACTCTCACACATGCTGTCCACAAACAGTGATAGATAAAACATGCAAAGGCACATGATCTCGCAACATGTACATCTGGAGTAAGTCACTAAAATAAAATGTGTGTCTTCAAATTGAAACAGAAAGAGTGATGAACTTACAGAAAATGATCACCCGAATATGCAGCTACCCTCAGCTTTATGGAGCTTTATAGTGAGAGATATAGTGAGGAAAGTCTGTGGAATTTAATTTTCGCAAACAGCCAACTTTCACACCAGCTTTGGGCTCACTCACAGGTCATTATGGTTTGGATTGTTATAAAGATTTTTTCCTGTTGTGGAAATCTGATACAATCCAGACCGATGGAGGGTGAAGCTCACCAACTAGAACTCCGAGAAGATGCTGAAACTATGAGGGCTGAATATCTGTGGCTGAACGTGTTCTTGCCAACAAAAATGTTCTCGGTTCCAGTGCCTCACATTCCTTGCTCAGTTTCAGAGTGAGAACAGAGAATTGAAAACAGCCAGAGACTTACTTATGGAACTCAAGATTAGAGGAATTCACATTCCTACCTGATCAAAGGCTTCAAGGTTTTTCTCAGGTATTATCTAAGCAATTTACCCAAAGACACTTTGAACATGTACAACACAAACTAAACTACAATCTGGATTAGCATAACAATTTTCATATGCCAGTCCTCCTCAGTGTTTGATTGGTGAAACTATTTCCAGAGTTTTCTGGCTTGAGTATTTCACACACAGCACAAGATAATAAAGAAGAATATATTATTGGCACAGTGCATTTTATGTGTCATATATGTCTACCACTGTAGGAGCTTGTTTGTGTAAGTGTGTGCCAGTGTGTTGTGATTGTTCTAGTTGTTTCTGTACATTTCTCCCAGTGCTCCCCAAACCTCAGGTGAGCTACAAGACCACCTCTCCCGGTGTGATCGAAGCCAACTGCACCTCAGTGTCACGGCCCCCAGCAGAGATAGTGTGGAACGTGGAGAGGGATAACCGCACCATGGGGCCCCCTGTGACAACACAGCTCCCACAGGGCGATGGGACCACTCTGGTCATCAGTACGCTGACTGTCCGATCTGGGCTGCTGAAAGATGTGTCCATCAAATGCTTGGTGCACCACAAAGGGCTTGAGTCACCGATTGCTGTATCCATGAACACTAAAAGTGAGTTGGTCTCAGTGAACCTTTGCTCCAATGAGATACTTGACCTCAATAAAGCCTTGTTTCTTTATTCTTCCTGGCATTCTCTAAGTTATTGATGCCAATATCACGTGAGATCTCTTTGGAAAAAGAAACCTACTAATACTAAAGAAAGCAGAGATCATTGGCGACTGTAAAGGACACGTAGCGTGCACATCCCAAAAAAACATGGACAGCTGCTGGATTAAAAAAAAGAAATAGTCTGAAAACCAAAGTCAGAAAAAAAAGATCTGCACATTGTACTGATTGTTCTCAGTAAATTAAATTTAACAGAGTACCGTACCGATCAGAGACTTGTCAAATAGACAACAGAAAGTTAGAGTGTAATGTTGTACATTACACTGAATCTTTCTATTTTGGCCCTTTCCATAGAGGCATGCTTTGTCACGTATATGTGAAATTAAATGTATTAGGAGCTATTAGGACTGCAGTCTGACTTTTGCCTTCACACTATAAGGAAAGGCCAGTTCTACTCATCCTATGTCTCAAATGTGCAATATCCCATGTACAACAATTATATAATTTCATTTGTTTTACCAGAACAAAAATCTGTATTAGTTTTTTTGCAGCTAATGATGGCAGTAGGTAGTGCAGTGCACCAATGACTTTAGTTTGCTGAACTAAACTCTGAGATCAGATGGGAACACAGTAAATTAAATCTCAGATCTAATCACTGATGGTCCATAAAAGGGAAGCAGTGTCCAGACTAGCACAGGCCGTACAGTACCAACACATATCATGACTCTGGCTTCTGCAAGGCTAGGATTTGCACACTGCAGTCTATAGAAATATGGAAGATAATAAAACTGCTGATCATTTAACTTTTTTTCTCCCTCCTAGTTGGGACGGCTCTCACCATCCTGATCTCTGTCACTACGGTGGCTGCCCTGTTGGTCATGTCCCTCTGCTTCTGCCTTTGGAAGTGTTTCTTGCGCAAAGAAGGTGAGATTTGTCATGAACAAATGATATTGCCAAGTGTAGCATCTTGTGTCTACACAGCCTTTAGGCTATTTAGATAGAGATGTGCAGAGGACAGTGGGGAGATAATTCTTGTCAATCTCAGAAATATGGGGCCTCCACTCACACTGTACTGCATTCAGAGATTAGGGGGTGGAGAATGAGGGAGAGATTAATAGATTACATCTAAACCAAGAAACACCAGCGATCAATTTGTTACCTACAACCAACCACTTGCTAATGGCCAGTCACAGTTTTATATGATGGACGTGGTAGATAGTGGTCTCAAATCAGATTTGATACATTTATATAAAAGACAAAGACTTCCAGTTGAGCTGACAAGAATATTTTCATCTTTTACAGGACGAGGAATGGGAGACATTTTGATATAGGAATACTCAACCTTTGTTTACATGTATTTGGCATATAACAAGAGATAAGTGAACAATTAACACAAGGGCACAGGACTTATTTAATTCCCGTTATGTTAACTGATGGTGATCAGAGATATTGATTAACTTGGGAATGATTTGGTGGCATTTTTTGTGTAGTACTGCACCTTTCCTGAAGCTGACCTTGCTCTCCTGGCAAATTTGGGAAAATGTCTACAGATTCACAACTATCATTCTGTTAAGAAGTAATTTGAAGATCAATAAAATCACATTTTTAGGACCCCCCCCCCCCCTCCCCCCCGCCCGTCCTAATTGTGGGTTTTGGCAAACTACCTGGGCGTGTACAAGGAACAGTGGCCCTGAAGGGATGTGCTGCAACACTGACGGAATAGCCTCTGTTCCTCTTTCTTCTGTGGCTCAGCGCATTCAGTATTTCTGAAAAAATGAAGCGTGTTCCTGTTGTTTACTTGAGACAAATCCCCATCCATTGCAGCAGTTGCAATAAGAAATTGAAAGCTTTGTGATTCAACAAAGTTAAACAATATTTACTTCCTCTCTCATGGACCTCTTTTGTTGAGGTGTGACGCTGAGGGCTTGTGGGAAATGACGTTTGTTGATGCCCACCAAAGAACAAAGACATTGAATACACAATATTAGATCGTTTTTCAAAAACTAGCATCCTTATCTAAACATATGAAGCAAACTACATATACTGTTTAGAGAGGCTCTGTAACCTGTTCCAAGGCTGTATTTTCTCTTATTAGAGTAGTGACAAATGTCAATGCGACCCTCACAATACTAATATTTGCTGATGTGTTAAAGGAGACATTTGAAAACTTGCTATAATATTAGCATTAAGTAAACTTTATAGCTGCATTAATCAATGTTTTTTATATTAACAGTGGGTCTCCAGTTCTCCTTAACTCTACAGAGACTTTTAGTCTCTTTTAGCTGCAACAAGCAGCTGTTTTCAAAGCTGTGGTAAACCAAATAACAAACTAGCTTATGAAAATAGTGCAGCGTTAAAGACACAGCATTTTTCTGAGGTCGTTCAAGCCAACAGGAGCTAACAACATTGCTCCTCATTCACATGTTATTGTGTTTATATCATCTACTCCTGAGAACATGAATACTTTTTAACTTTTATTTCCCTACCTGCACTCCATCTGCACTTTATTCGCATGTCCAATCGAAGTTTTCTATCTGCAGGAAGGAAAACATCCATGGCATTACTGGCAGTGCAATACAGAATAACACTGTAAACAGGCAGCACATCATCTTAAGCAGAGCTAAATCTGGTGCCTTAATAGACAGGACAACTGATACAGGATCTGGAGTGATGAGCTCTGGTGCCCACCTAGCCTTTACAGCACATTAGAAAACTAACGTTTAGTGTTGGCATTAAATTGGATTCTACTCAATTACTCCACTGTTTTTTTTCCACACATGCAAATGTTAATTACAAACGTCTTCATAACGTCTATGTGTGGCTTTCTTGATTTCTATTTTACTTACAGCAGACTTTTACATAGGAGACGTTCCCCATATGTGAGGTGTGCCATTGGACCCTTCTCCCACTGCAGCCTCTTACTCCGACAAAGGCTTCATGTTGAAACGTCATTTGCGAAAATGCTTTAATGTGTTATCCAGACTTCATCTCTCCAGATCATGTATTGTATTAGCTCAGAAAATGTTACTATCACAATAAAATTGTTGCTTTGTACAGTATAATCCTACAGCTGAGACATAGTAGTTTGCCGTACCAGTATGTATAGCTACTGAATGTGCAGCTGTGATGTCTCTCAGAGCAGTCAAACGGTTTCAGGTTTGGATCTGAATTTGATGGTCCTCATTAATAGCGTTGTCATGCTGTCATAGCTGCACCAAATTGGATTTGAAATCTTATTTTTCCTTCCTGAAAATGTATGAGAAAATATTCTCAAGATTATGAGAAAACATTGAACTTAGTATGTGTTTGTAATGCATTCTTCCATTTGTGTCATTGTTCTCCATGTATTTCTTTTCAGCTGATTAATCTCTCAGAGGAGACCAGACGCTGTAAAGAAGGGGCAGTGTTTCTCAGAGTCAACCTTGCAGAATTGTTTTCCTGCATCATCATCATCATTATCATCATCATCATTTTGGTACAAAGGGAAGACACACATCTATTGGATGACAAATACAATCCTATTTATGAACGCCAACTGTACAACGGTATTTATCTCTTCTGCCTCTGCCGCTGACTGTTATATAATCTCCAGGCAGTCCTCACATGAAGTCAATAAGGAAACATTTTCTCTCTGGCTCTGTAACTGATTGAGTCGATGGCCACACTCTCTACAACATACAGCAGAGTGACTCTATGGCAAATTAAAGTCCAATATTGTCCTTTAAATACTTCCCTCTGTTTGTCATCTTTTACCTGGTCCTGAAAGGATACGTGTGGTGATAATATATTTTTCTTATTCAATAAATCCTATGAAAAGACTAAAACCAACAATGAATTGATTCTAGTAACAACCATAGTCTGTGTAACAGTCTGATACAGCATGGCCCTGCATTGTTGTCCAAAAACTGTTAACAAAAACTCATTATGAGCTACGTGATGCACCGATGACTAGAACATGGGTACTGTAATTAATATACAGCTGAAAATAGTCCCCAACAAATGTCCTGTTTACCCCAGTTTCAGTAATAATTGTTAAAAACTACACTGCCTTAGGGAAATTATTATTTCATTAAAGACTCACATCTTACAGTATTTCCCCTGCCAAACTAGTATTGTGGAGGTCACTTTTTTCTGTATTTTAATGGGATTTTTGTTTTTCAGTCGGAAAAATAAAGAATATGGTGAGCTTTATCCTTTAAATAACAAAGCTAATTGAAAGTATGAGCTCACCATTAAGGTTTTACTTCTTGTACCTCAGCCGAAGGCCTACATCACTTCTGTATATTGTTAAAGCTGGGTGAGGTCTTCACTTGTTCAACTAAGAGGGCTGCATACTTATGTCTTGTTTGTGTAATATCTATTGCAAACTTTTCTACATGTCTCAAAGTCTGTGTGCTTGTGTGTGCCTGCGTGTGTGTGTGTGTGTGTGTGTGTGTGTGTGTGTGTGTGTGTGTGTGTGTGTGTGCTTATTGGTTAGGGGTTAAATCCCACGGTCAGGTAGCTTGAATCAATTCCCTGAGGAAGCAACACTGAAACCTTTTTGGTGCCCCTGTAAGGAATGCATGTCTTGCTGCCTGAGGAAAGTTCATGTGTGTGAAGATGTGAGTATACAGGTCGGGGTGTGGAGAATTGGCCTTGAGGTTTGATCATGGTTAAATGTCAAAATGCTCATTTGTATGTTGCTCTGGATCAAAGTGGCACCTAAATGCCTAAAATATAGTGGTGCTTTTAGGTTATATCATGTTTGCATCTGTACAGTACAATGTAAGCTTTATGCTGAAATATTATTGTATATCAAAACATATGAATCGGTCGGTTATGAACAGAATGACATGCTGGTTATCAGATTTCAGACGTATTGCTTCAGTTGGGCTCATCACATTCCTCACCATTAACAAGACTTTAGGCAGCATTCCTCTGTCAGTATAGCTTCACTATATGCATACAACACTGATTATAAACTCAGAGCTCACATTAGAATAATTATGGATGTGGAAATGTGGTTTCAGAACATTTGATGAAAATAAATTGAAATGTATCTGGCCCTGTAGCAGAGCAACTACAGTCATGTAAAAGAAGAAAATATGAACCGGCTATGTAAAGTGTATGTAATGAATGCAACAAATAGAAAAATAAAAATGTTTACAAATTATACTTTTTTGAAGCTTTATTACAAATTAGATTCTTTCATTGCCACTCTTACAGCTTTTTCAGCTCAGATTTGTACCCCTCAGAAAAACATGAAATTCCTTTCTGATGTGCCGAACCTTGCTGCCAGATGCTCATTTTTTGGTGCCTTTTTCATCAAAAGCCAGATGGATTATGATGGACCACGCAGAGCAAAAAGAACACACATACACACATGTTGAGCACACATATTCACTCACTGAGCCTGCAGCGCATGCCAGTACTCTTCTGATGTATAATACAATATACAGTATTTATTAGTTATGTTAACTCAGCACAGGACAAAACACAATGTAAAAACTCAATCAGCTACCAATGTGATTTAGTTGGTTATTCAAATAAAAACATAACAACAATGGAACAAAATCACATATATTTGGCTCTCCTGCTTAGAAGGTTTTCTAAGCTGCAGTGCTGTAGACCACACACTCAATCAAATCACATATGTGTATGTGGTGTGATATAATATATGTGTGTGTGTGTGTTTCCACACTCAGAGAGTTAGAAATCTATTCCTTTAAGATGCAACTCTTACCTCCTTTGTTCAACTGAAAGGCATGTTTCATTGCTTGTCTGCATTTTACAACCAGGCGAGTTCACGTGTGTGAGTAAAGAGAATACGTGTATATGTCAGGCTGTGGTGAGGAGTTGAGATGTGTGTGAGATGCTTAGGGGTATTGTGAGTGTAAATTTCAAGACCCGCTGATAATACATTTACACAAATGTTCCTGTTGCTTGGGGCTGCAAGTTAAGTTCTCCCACACAACTTCCTTTCTCCGTTCTGTACACTGTCTACCTGTAAGAGCTTGCATCCAGTTTAAGACTCTGGTGCTAGCCTACAGGGCAGTGAAAGGAACAGCTCCTTCCTATCTCCAGGCCATGGTCAAGCCTTACACCCCCGCCCAACCACTTCGCTCTGCTGCCTCGGGGCGATTGGTTGCCCCGTCGCTCAGAGGTCCCGGTGGCCGATCGACCCGGTCACGGCTGTTTTCTGTCCTGGCCCCACAGTGGTGGAATGAACTTCCCACTGACGTCAGGACAGCGGACCCATCTTTCGGCGCAGGCTGAAAACCCACCGCTTCAGGAAGTGCTACCCTGAGCCTTCCACTTAGCACTTATTGTATTCATACTAGCTTGTTGCACTTATTGTATTCGTATTACTTATAGCACTAACTGTTTTTCTTGTTTCTGCACTGTACTTTGGCTCTGAGTTATGCTCTGCTTCATGCTCTTAGATGCTTGTTTGGAAAAGGAAATGTACTTATGACTTCTGGTGACTAGTAGTTCTTTTGATTACCAATGTTGAATGTACTTATTGTAAGTCGCTTTGGATAAGAGCGTCTGCTAAATGACTGTAATGTAATGTAATGTAATGTTAACCTCAAAAATAGCCACTCTACTCCTTTAAAGTGTCCTTGAACGAAACCCTAAAACCCTGCCTTCTCACTTTCTGTTGCTACGGATCAAAGTGGAATCTAAAACAATACAGCTCAAATTTGTTATTTCACTTCATAACTTTTTTTTTAGCATAAATCACAACTGATCCACTTATTTAATAACTGTACTAGAAAGGCCCCCTAGAGGGCGCTTCATCACGTTTTCTCTGGAGCGGCACCCTACAGGGCACTTTGTCACACTTTCTCTCTTTAAGAGCATTCTAGAGCATTATGTTTTATCCATATTGTGGGCATCCAGAGGGCATGTTTTTTGGAGAGATTTTGAAGTAGGATCACAAGCATTCAGCCCTCCTCTACACTTTATCAGATGATTTCTAAGTAAAAATGCTGCAGAGTCCACACACTCTCTAAGTGACGTCAGACTCGATCTAATCGGGCCCATCTCAAACGCTGCCGTCGCACAAGCCTCCACGCTCTCCATCTCTCTGCTGCCTGAACCAGGGCTTTGTCCACCAGGGAAAAAACACAATTACTCATGTGTGTGTGAGAGTGAGTGTGAATGTGTTTGAGAAAGAGAGAAAGCCTAAGGAGCAGAACTTGTGTGTGGCCTATAACTACCAAACACCGTTGTTGAGATGAGAAGAAGGATTCACAGGATGTTCAGGACCCACGTACAGAATGTAGACTGCATTCAACTTTTCAACTTCCTCTCCTGACTATGCATTCCAGTGAGTATTCTGTAAGAAACATAAAAGTCAGGTCACATTATTCAGAAGCATTTCATGACATTTTCCACATGACATTTCTTAGTCAAAAGACCTTTTGTGAGTATCGTTAAATTGATTACAACACAAGAAACACTGTGCTCTACTGGACATCATCTAAAGGAATTATGTTATCAGCATTATGGGCAGTGATGAGTGATTTAAGGTCTGATGAGGTGAGCTGGGCAATATCTGCTTATTTGATTCTGTTCTCAACTTTGTCATCTTTCAGATTGCAAATGAGTTGCAGAAATAATTTGACTTGGAAAACATATTTAGTAATCTAATCAGTTACTCAAAATGTAAACATGCGGCTTTGTTTTCCAGTTATCCCCCCAAATGTCAGCAAGATTTCACAGCTAACATTGTTAATTCATGAAAGCAAACAACTTAATTTTAGATATAAGATAATATATCATTTAATGATAACATTTGAAACACTTACCACAGAGCTAAGCCATGCATTCAAACATTCATCAACTGTGTTTTATTGTTGCTGCAGACCAGCCCAAGAAATGTCTATATAGGTTTTACTGCTCGAACTATAGAGTCTCAGTGTGGTTGAGCATAGGTGGGACATCTGTCACCACAAATGGTGTCAAGAAATCTTTCAATCTTTGACTTCCTGCACAATTGAACTTAAACCACATGGTGGTCGATGGGCCCGGTACTGCATTTCCGCTGGTGGCAGTGAAAAACACTGAGGGCTGTGTGAACCAAAAAATGTGTTTTTAAGATAAAATACCAGATTCATGAAGTAAGTCAATTTGTCAAAGATAAATATCAAGGACATCACATTCATGACCTTTCAAAGAAAGAAAAAGTGTTTCTACAGTCACAGATCAGCCAACACTGGAATTTATTTAACAAGATATAGACACTCCCAAACTTCAGTCCTCATACCAGAAGACAGAATAATGCACAATAAGTATTCAATGAGTCTGCACATGACTAATCCACTGGCATTTTTAAACAACCCACCAAAGCTTTGAACAACAAAGTTAAACAAGTCAAAAAAGCCCTCTAAGTCATGTAAATTAAATGATTGTAGGAGAACCCCCCCCCCCTAAAAAAACAAGAAATTAATAATAAAAAGCAGCTTTGCCTGGAAAAAACCTGAGGGTGAGAGAATAAATTCAAAGCTGCTTCTAGTCTAGCCGGGTTAAGTTGATGAAAGCATCTGCGGGACCACAAGCCTCCTCCGTTCACCTCTTCTGCAGTGTGGTTGATCGCTTAACTTCTTGGCCCATGTTCCATGACACGACCACATATACTTTAATTTTTCCATCCATGTTTTCATCTGCATGTGTCAAATGTGACTGATTCAAAATATTCAGCAAACGTTGAAGGCAGCATATTCTGCGTTTTTATTTTTGTTTAGTCTCAGCATGCTGTTCTCTGACAGGTATCCCAGTCTATCGGTGGTTGACAACAGCATACACGACTACACGGTCTGACACTTGACTTTCCTCTGCTGTGTTTGCCACAGCAGGCTTGTTCCCATTGGTCATCGGGGGAGCTTGTGATGGTGGTCTTTCTGCAGTACTTGGAGAGCAGGTGTAATGCCGGATAATGGGGAGGTCGGGTATCATATGAGTGGATTTTTCCTATGACACAAAAAACACCAGAACAAGATTAAATAAAATACTCTTACTTGACATCAGTGTGACTCTACAACATCTGGGTTAAATTGAAATGATTAGTTTTTGAGAAAAGAAGATCCCATACATCACTGTTCTTGCTCAGCATCACAATCTATTGATCATAGTAATGTTTCTGTCCCTCCAGACCTTCATCAAGAGTATTTTACACAATTCATACATTGATCTTAAATAGATAATGCTTGACCCACTCTGTGTGCACAGGTGTAAAGTAATGGCCATAGTACTAGTGTGACATTTTGTAATCAATACCACTCTTCTGTTTGTAGGCTAAATTAAGCTAAAATCCTTTTTATGCTAAGCTTAGCATAAAAACTGGAAAGGGGTAGCCTTGCTGTGTCCAAAGGTAACATATCGTCTACCAGTAAAGTGCTTATAAAGTGTTGTATAGTGCTGAGTTGCTAAATGAGGTATGCATTTGTGGGTTAACACATTAGACTATATATTGTTTGTTTAATCCATACAACAACAACAAAAAATACTTAAAACAACACATGATGCTGGACTACTTCTTGGCCAGGTGCAGTTACTTCCTGGAGTTGCCATTGTAGCTGTCAGTAATCTGGATTAAACCAACAAGATATATATAAAGTGTTAATTAGTGTGATTTAGAGATGCTAAACTAAGCTAAGCCAGCTGGCTACTACCTGTTGATTTATGCGTGGTGTCAATCTTCTCATCTAACTCTCAGCAAGAAAGCTAGTAAATTTATTTGCCAAAATGCATTACCTGCATTACCTGTCCCTCTGCTTGGTTCAGTTGTTCTGTGCAGAAGACATAAAACAAATGCTTTATTTTTAAGTGGGGAAATCTAGAAATGTTGCATTAATTGACTGTGAGCACGTATTAATGTTCTTACGTTTCCTGCCATAACAACTCAGGAGGGTTAACACTGTCAGTGTGACAACCAGAAGAGCTATGCTAACACAGATGAAAAAGTAGGGCAGCCAAGGCACATCCTCATCATCATCATCATCATCAGCAGCAGCAGCAGCAGCAGCAGCACTTGGTAGCTCATCTACAGAAGAAGAACCACATCAGTAGTTCCAGTCTTTATCTATGAAAAAATGTATGCATATAGTTTAACAAATAAAGCTTCTTACCTGCATTATAGTCAGAGATGTTTACCCCCTGGTTTAAATCTGTAAAATAATAATAATATATATATATATATATATATATATATACGTATATATATATACACGTATATATATATGTATATATATATATATATATATATATACGTATGTATATATATATATATAATTTATACCTGAATTTGGACATCTAATACATCTATATTTTGGCACTGAGGGAGCAGAAACTGCCTACCTGAAACTGAGATGTTGATGTTGTGACTGATTAACTCATCTTTGTGTCCTTTTAAAGTACATCTGTACAGGCCGTTGTCATGAATGGAAATACGTGTGAAAGTCAAATATGAGATCAGTTTACCCTCAACACGTTTGTCATTCTGTCTTATTTTTACGTTTTCTGTGTAATTAATGCGTTCACATTTGTTTGTGTCGAGCAGTTTACACCAGGTGACATTCAGTGATTGTCCACAGTGTTTGACAGGACACCTGACTGTCAGAGGCTGTTGTGGGACAGCTTTCCATGTCGTGCCTCTCCAGACCATCAGCTCAGCTTCACAAGGAAACAAGCCTAAAAAAAACCAAAATCACATTTCACCCGAAACTCATCGCTAGTGACTTGTCTTCAATCAGTAACATTAGATCAAACATCTTTGTTTTGTCTCAAAGCTCTTCATCATCGTAAAAAAGTGTCTCATACGGTACATTCTCTCAAAAACATCTACAGTATGTTTGATTTGTTCTCTTATGCAAAAAATGTAGCTACATTTTCAAATTACACCAGAACCGATCTAAGACTATGCAATTGACATGATTATTTTTTAAATTGTTACTTTATTGTTTTAATTTCTACACTGCTACCCCTTTTTTAACAATTCTTCCTGTGTTGTTCCCGTCATGAATGTATGTCCTTCTGAAACACAAAGTCTTTACCCCCTCATTCACTAACCTGCCGTCTTCTTCCCTTGTGCTTACATAGTTGCCCAATAATTGTATTGATGACTATATATTAAATAATTACACTGTAATTTATGGCCTCAAAAGAGTAACTGTTAATGATTTAACTAATCACTTAATGACTCCAATCTATTCAAAATGTTCCCTCATGCCCTCTTGAAAGTCATATCACAACATAACAGTATTAAGGCTTACCTTGACCTTTGCCATAGATGCAGACAAATGTAAAACAGCATAATGTCAGCAGATAGGTGTTTCGCAGTCCATCCATGAGACTTGACGTGTTCATGACCTAACACCTTACGGATAATCAAAAAGCGTAGCTACTGCATGGGCTCATTTCACTTGTGACAAGCTCACCACTTCCTGTCCTCCCACATATTTTCAAAGACCACCCTGCATGTGTGTATTTCAATATGTCATGGCAAAACACAGTTGACGCTGTGCACACAAGTGAAAATTGCTATTGTGTATTATCTTTGCAATTTGATACCGCAATACACGGTTACAGAAATGTTTATTTTACACAGATGTAGGTCATTCTCAGCGCACAAACTGAGACACGTAGTTATCAAGATTATTGAGTGAACTTGACACTTCTTGTCAGGGAACTGGAGATCAACTTTTCAGGGACACAGTTTCATCATCTCAACCAACAACACTCCTATGTTGTCCTAAAGTGGCTCAGGAGCCATGGATGAAAAAGGTGAAATATACATGACCATTATTTGTTTTCGTCACAGGTGTCGATGATTGGTGGATGTGAATGTATTTCATTGATGGCACTGTCCAGTGTTTTTTATTTTTTGCTTTTTTTTATGCAACCAGATGCAATTTTACCTTTCTGTAGTAGACTGAAGTCATGTTCCTGCTCACCGGTTTGAGAATCACTCGGGCTGCTCCAACAGTGCCCTCCAGTGTATAATGTGATACCATCTGCTGCATTTTAATACATGGAATTAGTGAATGTACAGTGTACGTTTTCTTAAAATGTACCTACTCTCAAACATCTGATATTTGATAGATGAAATTATCAAAACTTAAAATAGTGAACGTCATCATTCTACGTTGCTTTTTTTAGACTTTCCAAAACTGCTTTTACTGCATTTTGCATATTAAAGAAATCTCACTGAATGATCATCACTACATCCATAAAGATCTGTTTCTCTTAACAAAGACGCAGTTTGTAAAGTAAACTGGACCGAGTTTCCACAATGTCAGTGACTTCCTCATATTCTTCAGCAAGAAAATTTGCACAATCATGCAAAAGAGCCGACAGCAATAATAGTTTTACAGTTTTTTTGTAAAAATTGCTGGACTGGGCTATGTGTGTATTTGCATGTATATGTGTGTGTGTGTGTGTGTGTGTGTGTGTGTGTGTGTGTGTTGGCACACAAAAGGCTGTTGTATAGTATCTACCCCCCCCTCCCCACACACACACTCACTCTCTCTCCAGCTCGTGTGCAGCAGAGCGATATCAGTGTCTATAACACTGTCAGGCTTAGGGTTGCAATAGCAACCAAGCACTTGAACCTGCCGCCTTTTGACGAATACAGTGTGAACATCCAGACTCTGTGGGCACATCATGGGAAACTGCACTTCAAGGTAGGTGATCATCCTTAGATGCGCATAGTAGAAGGCACCCTCACACGCCTTTTCAGCAGGTGGTGATTAGGCTCTAAAGCTTTCCTGGAAGTGTATACTGACAACCTAAAACAAGACTGATAACATTAAAAGAAACTGTGGGGAAAGACCACTTTTTAAAAATAATATAAAAGAGCTGGAAGCACGTGTTTAAATGAAACATTGTTGTATTTTGGCCCCATGTCAAGCAGCTTGTGTATTTGTTTCAATGAGGAAATAGTGGTGATAAGAACAGACTCAGTGTCCAACTTAAAGAATTGACAGTATATAACAGTGCAGTTTGTATCGTTATAAAATGTTGACGTTGACCTAGAAACATGGAAAGTTCCACGACCTGTGCTGTTAGTCGCTGACATACAGTACACAGTTGGTCATAGATAGATGTGGGTTGCATATCTGAAGTGTTTCCTGTTGCAGCAAACATCATCTTTTAAACTGTCAAGGAAATACTGCTGTGGGGTAAAAACCTACGCCTCTAGCCTAGGAAGTTAAACTAACATTTTCAGTCAGTTTATCCCACACTAATGAGTTTTATTGTTCTGTTTAATGCTCTGGATGATTGCATCTTTATTGTGGTCTTCATCATCCGTTCTACTGTCAGAATAAAGAAGAACAAGAAAGGTAAAAGTACATTTATTATAGCATTGATAATATTTAGCATACAGACTTTATACAGTTTTGCTACACGTTGTATATTTACATTTTCTCTTCCAGGTGATTATGCAGCAGATGGAAACAGCAGCACACATAATAAGGTACACCTGCCCACATCAATGTTGAGTCTATTTTTGTTTAATATATAGTATAGTATAAATCTTCATAGTTATCAGCTCCAGCTTTTCATGGGACACAGGGGTGTTCCTATGCTTTTATGATAGCCCGGTCCGAGGTGCTGCCTCCTTAGATTTGCATACTGGGTGAACATTAATGTGAGGCCTCTGTTGTAAAAGAAACTGTGAGGCTGTTTATTTCTGTTACAGGAAGTCATAACCACAACCCATATCAAACAATTCTCAGTGCTGGTTGCAGTAGTTCTGTGTGGAAAAAAAGTATAAATAATGATGTGTAACATAAATCATGTTCAGGATTTACATCTTACTCTTTGTATTATCTCATGACAGCCTCACGAGGATGTAACGTATGCCTCTATTGACCATAGCACTGCCAAAGGATCAAGTAGGAGCAGAGCCACCACTGATGATGATTGTGACTATGCAACAGTTCATGTCCCAGCAGCACGTCAACCTGAACGTGTGTCTGAGTGCTCATCTAAAGACGAAGGCGCAGATGATTATGTGCTCATGGGGTAAATTGAAACAAAGGGAAGTTCATTCTGACTTTTGCAAGAAGTAGGACTCATAGATACCACAAACAGGACAAAGTGAATGTCTGTTAATCAAATTTTGATCTTCAATGAAGAAACTGTGACAAAGTGAAGAAAAAGACATCCACAGTCAACAGCAGGTGGTTGCGGAAACATCACTCCCCCTCATGTTTCGCTCCACTATTGAGAAAACTGTCTTGTTCCTTTCTAAAGAAGACAAACTTGCACCACATTTGTCATGTGTCAAATAATTCTGATTGCAAACACTTTGGCAGAAACAATTGGTTTTGTCGGTGTGTGCACTACTACTATGTAATACATACTATATGTAGTATGAATTTTGGACATAGCTTTGGTGTTTGGCCATTTTTTGACACTCATGCAAGAGGTTAATAGCTATTTTGAACGTCTTTAAAACGGCAGAGCAAGTAGCTGTTAGTTACAACATGACCTGAATGACTGAGAATCCTAATCCTAATCTTAACGCCACTTTGTGTTGAATTTTGAAATTATTTTCATTTGCTTTTGTTTATCTTCAAAATGTTTTTGCTTGCAAGGGGTATATAGGGGAGAGTGTTTTTTCCACCATGAAAGGAAAAGAATAGCAGCTATGAAACCCTGTAAATAGAGAGTGAACACTTAAGTGTGACTTCCTAGTCAGGATGGTTAATATATTAACAGCACATCTGCTGTCACTATTATTTTCTATTGCTGATAAAAGTTTGATCTGTAGCCATAGGCAAACAGTTGCAGAAACTTAACCCTACGTCAAGATGCCTGAACCAGACTTCAATAACAACGCACATATGCCCAGATTAAAATGTGGCTCAAATGTTTGTATAATAAAATGGTAGAATTGTGTGTGCAGTTGTGGCCTTTGCCACTTTATCCAATCCATGATGGAAGAATGTAATGTTTATAAAAGTGTGTCCACAGCAAACACCACAAACTGCTTTCCAGAGTTTGTGCATATTTTGTAACATTGCTCTTGGGAACAACTTTGCACCAGATATAATACAAATAGATATTTAAGGCTTCATAATTTATATTTTTATTGTACGAGCATTTTGAAAATGCCTCAGGATTTGTTTGACTAGATGGATATAAAAAAGTAAAGTGGTGTAATTTACTGCAAGTTGCATTTGTTTCTTTGTGGTTTTATTGATATTTTGCAGTCATTAAAACCCCTTTTACCACATTAGTTCATTATTCAGTTGTATTAATCAACTGAATCACTGAAAACATCTGCGAGAAATCATGACAATAATCTTTTTTAAGGGCAAACCTTCGGTAAGGTTCTTTGCTACATTTCAGAGAGCTGTGAATATGTTCACCAGAAATAGACAAGTAATAAACTAAGCAAGTCCAAGTGTGTCGTGTTCTGTGGACAGAAATGCATTTGACAGTTTCCTCTTTTCTGTTCAACTAAATAATCAGTGTGAGGATGAAACACATTATAGTTGCTGCAGCCATTTTAAGCAGAATTCAAATAGAAAGTCTAGACCCTGGCTGCATGTGTATCAGGGGAATTGTTACATCAAGTATAACCTGTTTCAATGTACATGTGGACATATGGGTACATATTAGTATTATTCAGGCTTATCTTTAAGATGCAAGATACAGGATTGGGAGCATTTTTGATTGCCTCTCAACGGCTCTCAACGTCGGCTCAAAGCCAGAGCTAACAGTGTTTACCTGAGGGTGAACGGGAGGGTGGGTGTAACGCTTCCAGCATTATCAGCTGTAACCACCATACAAGAGCAGTGCAGAGTGGTGGTCATGAGCAAAGGTCAATTTCTAAACTAACTAAAGCACGCGCAGCCGGCCCGGCTATGTCAACAAAGCAAGGCGAAGCTTGGATATCAATACATACAGAGAGCGACTTCATTCTCTGCTCAGGTAGACATAACTCCACTGTATCTGTAGATGATAGTTGTTTGCTGCTATATTAATGTTCAGGAATACAGCTCTTTTAACATGGACTGTGATGCATGATGTTGATGATGATGATGGACTATCTTCTGATCTCCACCAGTAGATGGCAGAACAGTCCTTTTTCTATTTTCCATTTCCTCTAAATCAATTTCTTGAGAAATGGGTTTACACTCATCATGAGAGTCTTGACCCAAATTCCAAAACTCACCATTTCTTAGGATGGTCTGGTGCTAATATTATTCAAACGAGTGAGAAAGGGTGGATGTTCAAGCAAGTATCAGTTTGCTGCAATGGATAACAAAAGTAATCTTGACATTTAACCTTTTTAAATATTTACCACAGTGGAAAAAAAGCAAAAATGTACATCCTGTACTCGATTACTTTTACTATTTTTTAGTGTTCTTTTTTATTTTGTAGAGCTTAGCAGTGGAAACAGTATATTTGGATGTGTGTTCAATACACACAATTACATAATTTGACATTACATGAATACCTTACATAATATTGTCCACATTATCTTGAAGCAATTTTACACCTGTGTTTTCTAATTGAGATCGTATTGGGTTGACCAAAGCTAGAATCTGTGAAAAGGTGAGCATCTCTTCACATTTATCTGTAAATATATGTTAGAATAATAATAATAATAATAATAATAATAATAATAATAATAATAATAATGATCATGTAATTGCCGCCCATATATTTCATGATTACATCAAAAGTTCTGTAGTCTTGGCGCACTTAGTCCGGCTGAAGGCGGTGTTCTTTCCAATTCAGCAATTCCTTGCATTTGTAACTTCAGTTATTAATGTTCCATGACACCCACACACCCACAGAGAGTAGTGGGCTGCATGTGCAGTGCAGCCAGTGTGTGACATCAGATACATCCCCTGTTCCATCAGTCAAGAGGTAACTTCGGGCAGACTTTAAACTGAGAGATTTCCCTCCCTTATCGGAAGTCTTTCATCTCACTCTCCTCTGTTTTTACTATTTCACCATTTCTCAGTTTCACAGCCTTCAGTTTCTCACAAAGAGCCATGTGCATTTAAGCGCGTGAGTGTGATGCATGAGCAGGCTTTTATGTGAACAAATCTGCAGATGAATTATAGATAGAGTTCACACGTTGAACATAGCTGGCGTAGGGTTCCACTTCTTCCACATCTTCTGTCTGTAATAACCAGAAAGGTGTCACAGACAAAGCTCAGCAATGTGCAGTGAAACACACAGAACTACAAACTGCAGACATAGAAGATTACCTACCGGTGGCGATTTAGATGGTGAGGTGTCGGACGGCTGGTATCGCCTGGCAAAAGGTGGATTCACAAACCAGCTCAGTGATTCAACATAAAAAGCTTACAAGTAGTCATTGTAAGTCATTTTTCATTAAATGAAAATTCTTACCTCAATGTTATTATTTTCTTTTGTGCCAAAAATAAAAATCCTGCTAAAAGCACAATGATTACCACAACAATAAGGACGTACAGCCAAGGGAAATAACCTGCAGTGAGAGAGTGAAAATTAAAGGTTTGTTAAAAATCTGCAGTATCAATACAGCACATAACATCTATTAACCACTATAATGTCACCTAATCAATGTTTACCAAAAATAAAACAACTTTATTTAAACGTATTGCTTCTGCACTGAACCCACAGCTTAAATGTTGTCTCTCAAACTGTCCACTCTGCAAAAGCCATACCTTCTTCGAGTTTCGGTACCAAAATCCTTTCCCCTGTCCAGTGTGGGTGCCTGATAGCACAGCTCAGGTTTTCTCTGTCCATTCCCTCGGGGAGCTCCAGGCGACTTTCTACTGTAAAAAATCCCTTTGAGACAGTTTCCACAGAAGATATGTTTCCCATATGACTCCAGCTGATGCTGGCAGCAGGTTTTCCTCTTTCGGCCTTGCACACTGCCACCATCTTGTTGTCTTTATGGTATAACCAGGCTGATATGCTGGGAGGAACTGGGTCAGGGAAGACGAAACAAGAGAAATGAGACTCACCGAATAGACCTCAGCCAAGTTCAACCAAAGTTCAACCAAAGTTCAACCAAATCACAAACAAATCTAGTAAAACAGAAATGTATGTTTTATTAATCTTTGTCACATCTTTGTGATTTGGGTGAACTGACCCTTTTAGAAGTTAACCTTATCGATTACATGGCTCTTGAAATCATAAGTATTTCCTACCTATGATAGCCACGTGGATGGCATGATTGTCGTTTCCTCCTGTGTAAACCGACTCACACTCGTATCGCCCCTCGTCAGTATCTGAGAAGTTTGGGATGTGAAGGTAGGACAAGGCGCTGGATGTGTTTCGGAGTGATTTGCCATCATTGCAGGAATCATCATTTGTGCCATTGTTAAAAGATATCCTACATAGTTTTTTGGTTTGAAATTGTATACGCCAGATAACAAACAGTGTCTCATTCCATGTCTTATTGCTGCATGTCAGGTTAACTTCACTCCCCTGGTTGAAAGTCAAATTTCTGACAGCTGAAAAGAGAAAAAGATAGTTGCATTATATAATGTATGCACATAGTGGTGCAATGACTGGGCTGATTAAATGGTTTGGGTGAAAAAAAAAGATGAAAACAGTTATAAAATGAATCATATTTGTTGTTTTTTTATTTATATTACTTACAATATCTCAAAATAAATAAGTTATGATGAATTGGCTTAAACCTTTGATAACTATTAGATGGAAGAAAATTATATTATATATTTTTTTAACGTTGCAGGACTTACAAAATATAAACATGTATTCTAAGAGCTACTGAACGATAAACAAATTGTAATCAGCCTATTTTTGTAAAGCAGGCAAACATTTGGTATAGCCCTTAATATTTCATAATTACCTTCCAAAATAAAATACAATTTTAAAGGACTAAACCTACTGTTCTTCCTCAGATATAACTTCTGTATTTTTTCAACATATTTCAACTAAAAGAAGCACTTAATGTTTTAAATAATGATAAGTCCTGTGCCATTGGTATACTTAATATTTGTAGTTGTATCTAATATTTTACTGATACTGATACTGAAAAAGCTGGATAGAAAAAGGGAAAAGTGTTTACCATAAACGGTGGAGTTCAAAGATTGTGTGCTTTGATTAGATCCTGAGAGAGATGGAGGTGGATGTGAGGAAAAGGTTAGTAAAATCAGATATATCAGTCAGAAAGCATGCAGTTAGTGATTTGTTCTGAAATGTTCTATCAGCAGAGAAACAATCAACGGGTTCATCAGTTATCCGTTAGGTTGTATTAGTAAGGGTGTGAAGTGATTTGATTAAAACCGGTCTGACTTGAACAGCTGTAGCAGGGCTAAATCACAGACAGTTGTGGCAGAAAATGCACTATTTTGACCTTTTGTAAAACAAAACAAAAAATTCTGGTGGATGGAAAATCTAAACAGAAAAAAAGTAGTTTCATTTAATCTCTTCATAACCTCCCCCAGTGTGCCTGTCTACACTGTAGAAGAAGCTGTACACATTATCATTGCTAGTTCAAAGAACTTCATTGATGAATGCAGGACTCAATGACTGACTTCCATGGTGTTATGGGGGTCTAAGATTTGTTTACTTCTGACAGGTGTAAGAAGAAGTGGGATGGCAAAACCACAGATTTGAAACAGAAGCGTGTCTTCCACCTCTCAGCGACCACACAGTGGAGAAATGTGCATCATAGTGTTACCTTGATCTGAAATCATGATTTCCACTGAGGAAGCTAGTGGCAGCGTGCTGCTTGTTCATTCAGCAAATATGGGGCAACTTTTTCATATACTATATGTGTTTTGGAAGATGTTGCTCCCTTGTCGGCGTGTGCTTTACCCCGGCCTTAGAGCATGTTCTTTCCACTGACTGTCTACACTCTGTGAGTCACACCACAGACAACTTCACAGAAAATGCAGAGCGTCTAACCATGTACAGTTTACTACTCATCCAAATATTACTAACATGTCACAGAATATACAGTAATGAACGATATTATTATGGCTGTATAATATTTGAGTTACATTGCATGCTAAGGGAAATACAGTCACATATATAGTAGCCTATAGAGTAGCACAAATTACACATTTGAACAGTATGAAAAATATGACTCTGTAGTTTTAATAACATGAACCATGTTGCTAATTATCAGAGGTAACTCCTTACACGGTCATCTTTTTGGAGGTTTTGTGTGCCCCTAAATGACAGTGTCTGTATCTAAAAGCTGTATCTTACCAAGGCTAAATAATCTAAAGCGCTAAAACCACTTGTGAGAAAAATGAGTTTATGTTCAAACCTGTATCCATGCTCCGTGCTTCAGACAACACGAAGATAACCACAGCATAAATCCACATCATGTGCCTCATCGCCAGTTGTCTTCAGGTTCCTCTGTAGACTGGCAACCTGCAGCGCCAGTGAGAAGCACATCAAGTCTTTAATCGAATCCTCAGTCCTGAACTCCGTCTACAGTGACATAAAACTGAGTTGCCTGGTTTTGCCCGGACTACCATTTGCCCTAGTTTATCAATTTCTCTCTCTCTCTCTTTCTCTATTTATGCCCATGAGCTCAGGGTTTGAGTCGAGCGAGTTCTCCACCCCGTCCAGGCAAACTGAACATCCTTGACAATCCTGATGATAAAGAAACATAAAGGACATGTGACTCATTAATCCCTCCCTTCATTTTTCTCTTCCCCTCTCCAAACCGCTTTCCACTGAAACATCTGCCTTTTTTCTCCCACACAGGATGACGTCTGACATGATACCAGTTTCCTTTCTTGTCAGTCACATATCACTCCGTCAAAGCAGTATGTGTGTGAACACTCTAAGCAAGACAACGTTGCAAAGCAGATACATTAGACACAGTCACATTTTGTATATGAATAATATCGTAGATAAAACTCAACATGGCTTAGACTGCATTACTATATGAATGCTCGTACATCTAATACAGTGTAATACAATAGCATTGCAAAAAATCCCAACTTCTTTAATGTTAAAATGTTCAGATGTTATTCAAACTAAGAATAATGTAGCTCATGTAGCCTATTATTGATTGTTAATAGGCATTTTGGAGCTGCTGTTGTTGAACGTATTTGCATTAAACTAAGAGGTGTAGTCTATCCTCATTAAATAGTGTAGACAAAATATCAGAAACGTCCTCTCACTATAACACAATAAAATGTAACAACAGCACAATCTATATAGCCTCCAAAGTTACCACAGTTAAATCAACACTTCTCTATAAAGGTTTAAAACACAAACATTACAACCTTCATGAAAGCGGGATTTATTGGAAGGTTGCTGTGTGACTTTTAGCTAGATTTTAGATACTAATCTATTCTAGTTATTAGAGAAGAAATATTTTGTGCTGAATAAGTATAATTTGGTTGCGGTCTCTGCTGGTGTATGAACATCTTGCTTTATAACGGTTAGCCAGAGGTTAGCAGAGGTGCTGACTCCATCTTCAGTTTGCAGATCGAAGATTAACTGGCAACAACGCATTCGGCAGTTATTGTGTGCATGTGGTTATGATCTGCAAGCTCAATGCGGAGTTTGTGGTTCATGAGTAGATCGTGCAATGAGACACCTTGATATTAGTTGCCCCATATGAAATCAGATTGGGCGGATGAACAATAAAAACTCAACGTTTCCGTCTGCTGACTGTACTCTCACTCTGCCCATAAGTGTGACAATGAACATGCAATGCAGATATACGATTTCTGAAAGGCATGGCCTACATAAAATCTTCTGTTTAAACACTAAATCAACCCACAGCTCGGCTAGCACTTATTTGCACGTCTTCATAAAATGCTGAGTCTGGGAATTCAAAAACAGTGACACTAATGTGAGGAAGTGATAGTTGCAGTAATGCAGCTTTTACCATGCAAAAACTTGTTCTCCTTTTTCTAAGATCTAATATTAGACTGTGTTTATTCAACAGAAATAAGTTCAGCTGACTGTGAGCTGGCACACTTGGCACTAAAACTAGCTCTTTTTTTTCCAGCTGTGAAGAAATGTTGCTTTGGTCAGCTGTGTTCCTCAAATCCAAAAACAAAAAAAAAACTTTGAGAAAGAAAAAAATACTCTCTGCGCCACATGCTGTGTGTATGTGTGTGTGTGTGTGTGTGTGTGTGTGTGTGGCTGTGGCTGTTTCCTTTGATAACACAGACTTCCTGTTGATGTCAAAAATCAACCTTTTTGGCTCACCAAAAATATGCTATATGAGAGGTAAAGAAAAAAGAGAGATGTAAAGTTGTTGGATAAAAATAACTTTTAGAATGATCAGTTCTTATTGTTTAACATACACGGCTCTGTGAAGTCTGTGGCTACTGTGTGAAATCTCTTCACACTTGCTATCTCTGATGTTCCTCGTTTAGCAGTCACTGTGACCTTCTGTAAGGGACGATTGTATTGCTTGTGCGGAAGGGACGAGTTCAAGACATGCCACGTAGCTTTATGGAAATGATTCAGTGCAAACGCACTTGTGTGTTATCCGAAGTATAAATATCAGAGACTCAGAGACAGACCTCTGAGCTGCCTTGATACATGACTTGTATGTGTTTCAACTCTGTCTCCTTCTTGCAAGAATAAATGTCCTGTGATGATGATTTTTACATCGGCTTCGAGTGAATTTCTCTAACAAAAGTGAAACAATGAATATGTCTTCTGAAAAAGAATAATAGACAAACGAAGCTCCTGATGTACATTTGTACTTAATGGGGCAAGCCTTCCTCACGTAAGAAGTGACTGATGAACTCTTGTGAAAGTAAATCGAATAAATGTCATTTTACCATTCAAACACCTTAGCAGGATAATTCAATAAAAGCATGATTTCTTTTCACATTAACATATAAACATACTATTATACCCCCCTGGTCTAGCTACAATAACATTAAGCAACATATATTTAAATGCTTAGGACTAGTTGATCCATTTTGGGGTACTGTATTCAACTGTTGTGACTATATGTTAACTAGTACACACATATTCTTATAATGTAAAGTATATTTTGTATCATCATTACAAGAATAGTAAGGCGAGACACAAAGGGGGCGGAACCATCCATGGGAGGAATTCGTTAACTTCTCCTCTTGTTTTGTTCGGTACATTGGCTTGAACGTTTGACGTTTTAATCAAAAACCACATGTAATGCACTACCACGTCATTTGTAGAGTCCCATTTTTGTCAAGCCTGCTCTTTCAACGACACGATGTTTTGTGCAGATAATAACCCCCCCACGTTGAAACCTTTGAGTTTACCTTCACCATGGTTACATCGCTAAACAGCACACCGCTCAGTGGTATCGCTGTCTGAGAGACACGTTGAGTAAAGCAGAAATGAGCGAGAAAATGAGCGTCACTCGCACGAATCCTAAGACAAATGAAGCCTCTAAAGTTGTGAGGCCACAGCGGCTTTATGACCACTTATATGGTAAGTATACTTATAATATAGCGTTAAATGCACGCTGACGCGAGCTACGTTTACAAATGTACTGAACTGTCTCGCCACAGATCCTGTGTACACGGTGTCATCGGAGGTGGACCATGCCAGGTCCAGAGTCTGTGCGTCTAAGGGCCGAATAGTAAGTTGCGTCGACATGTGTCCGACAGCAACATATTGGTTTTGTTGAGCCCTAGGAATGTTCTATAACTCTTATTATTTTTGCCCAAGTCAAAGGCAACACTTTGGCTTAGCAACTCTTAAACATGAGACATATGTTGGGTCAAACTGTATTGTTAAACTTATTACTATATGTTGTATGTTGATTAAGATCTGTTGCTCACAGATTTGTCTAAAAATGACAGTATTGTCCTCAGTTGTTTACACATACGGTAAACCCATCTAGAACTTCACCGATTTATTGTCAGAATAGTGTTTGTTTTAAGCTGGCAAATACATTTATTAGATAAGAGCATACAAAGTAAGCATGTATTGTAATACAAAATGTCACAATTGACCCACTTTCTGTTTACCTGTGCTGTTCAACTAGGACCCAATATTTTTTCTCAGTTGCTACTGTTTACACATGAGAATAAAGAAACAGACTGAGCGTGAAATGCACTCGCTGACTGTATTTCTCTCTGCCTTCATCAGAGGAGAGTGCCTGTGTTTGAGTCGATGTTCAGTGACCTGTCCCACTACCCACGGTATACTGTTCAGCTGGACCCAGCAGACCCAGTACCAGTCTTTATGGATCATTGTTGGCGAGGCCACACGGAACAGCGTATGGAGGCATTGCAGCAGTTGGCTGGGTAACACTTACAGACACCATTTTAATGAGCAGCAGCAGGTACCGAGTATTAATTCAAGGTTAACTACGTTACTCTTTACACATATATACTGGGTCTCTTGGCATTATCTTCTTGATAGGGTTATTCCAAATGCTCAGCCGTGGCTGAAAGGGGAGGAGTGCCATGTGACCGGAGCTGATCGCTGGAAATTCTTCAAATGGTTTGATTGGCCTGTCTACACTACACTGAAACACAGTTTCCTCAACCTGATATTATGACAGTTTACTAAAGATAGACAGTTTCCACTGTAGATATTGACCGCGTCTCTGATGAGGTGTTCCATTCTGTTTCCCTTAGCCCTCTGATTCCCTTTGCACAGCAGATTCCCCCGCATGCAATTTTTGCGTTGCCTAAGTAAGTACCACATTAGTTCATCACGCTTCTTTATTTTCCAGCCAAATCTGTTAGAGGGTGCATCCTCTCATTTTGTCTCATCAGAGAAGACTTCGTATCTTCTGGTGGAAAGAATGCTGAGCATTCTGAACAGCCCAGCCACTTCACTGTCGGGGTCCAGACAGACTACAGGGAAAGTGAAACACAGACAGACCCGTACAGCCCTGAGTATGTGGTGCAACCTGGGACAACTCCCTCAGAACTCCTGCAACTGGCAGCTTTAACTTGGGGTACATGATCAACTGTTCAGATCTTCACTATAATAGACTATAATGAATAATTACCTTGTTAAAACCAGACATATTCAGCTGTCCCACTGGTGGTTAGGTCGTGGTCTGCCTGCAGGCCTGGCAGAAGTGGAAATGATAGAGCAAGCACGTGCCAAACGAGCTTGGGAGGCCACCCTTCCTCCATTGGATGACCTTAGTCAGCTGGAGAAAAGGAGACGCATGATGGAGGAGATGGAGGTCAAAGAGTGGGCTTTCAGAGAAGGAGAAATCCAGAAGTGAGTGGTGCTGCACCTTAACCGCTGTTATTTCACTTTTTATTTCCGACAAGAAAAGACATAAATAGATAAGTAAACCACTACTCATCCAAAATGTTGTTAGTGCAGTTTGGCACAGATTTAAGCCACCTGTTATCATTGGCCAAGTAGCATTATATCTTAAGCCTTCTGCCATCACAAGTGTACTTGAGATGGCATTGTAAAGGTAGGTTCTATCATCAAAATGCTACAAACACATAGTACTTGGGGCTAATATATGTCTAACCAAGACTAATATGTTGGCTAATTAATAATCTCTGTGACCTTCCCCTTGATGTTCCTGCTGTCTTCTGTCATGCTCTTTGTTTTTCTGTGGTGGCGACAAGGTTGGAAGATGCTCGTCTTACTGTGCTGAAGGACCTCTTGAGGCAAAGAGATGAGGCCCAGAAAGAAATCACAAGCGAGAGACTCAACCACATATTTTCTAAGCTCCAAAAAGACAAAGAGACCAAGCTACACAAGATTCACAAGGACTACACCAGGTGTAAGACAACCGCTGGCTCTGCTCTAACACCATATCTTGATCATGAATGTATTATTCAAGGTTTTTTTAAATTCCCTCTCATCTATCGCATCTTTTTTCATGGTTATTTTGTGTGTAGCACTGAGAAAACTGGAAGCCAAGAGGAGAAATGTGGAGGGGAAGCTAGGGCAACTTGGCATTGTGAAAAACTATACGGATATTCAGACATGTGCCCCTCGGAGCCACAGGGATACATTCTCCAACAGGAACACCTGCAACAATGAGTTAGAAAGCCACTACTTGAACGCATATGAAGGTCTGAATCTTCAAGTAGAAGTGTGGATCATCTCCATACTAGCATCTCAGAGACAACATTATCCATTTGTTTTCAAAGAAACTTTAAACTTTTTGTCAATCATAGGTTTGCTGGAGATAGAGGCAGGACTCTCTGCCTCAGACCTCAAGCCATGGGTGAAAAGATGTCAGCCCAAAGTCATCAAGAATGTGATCAGTCCACCTGTGTGCCCAGAAATAGAACTGATGAAAAAATACAAGGTAAAGCAGAAAGAAATATGTTCATCAAGTACATCACTTACGTTCTACAGACAGATGTATTACCGATTGTTGGTCCACAGGCCCTGCGAGAGGAGGAAAATAAGCAAAAAGCTTCACGTTTTCTTGTCAAGAGAGAGAAGCCTGTTCCTCCTCCTGTCACTCCCATAGTGGAGGAGCCACCACAGGTCAGCAAATGTCTCTGACTCTAATTGACATTAACCTATCTCATCCTACATGTTTCATTTTAATGTTAACTCATTCATGTGTCCCTCTATAGGGGGACGAGGAGAGAGAGCTCGCAGTCATCCTCTTACAGAAATTACTGAGAGGAAGAAGTATTCAATACAAGGTCTGAACAAGTCTGCATGCACATGCATGTGTGTGTGCATGTTTACCTGCATTTTTTTTAATGGCTGAAGTGCCTACAGAAATGTTTAAATGTTCTTAGGTTTTAAGGACTCTATTTACTCTCTATTCACTTCTGTCTGTGTTGTTTTACAGATGTTTAAGGGCAAGGAGAACCATCTGGAGCTCCTTCGGGAACTGAGGACTGTCCACGCCCTGCAGGGGGAGGAGCAAGAGCTACAGAAAGCTGACAAAGAGCTCGTGATGACCCTTAAAAAACAGAGAGACAAACATAGACATGAGGTGAAAAACATAGTCTCATCCACATACAACATTTTACCAACTCCAAACAATCTCATTGCACCTTCTCTCCCCCCTCCCAGACCTCTCAAGAGGAGGCTTCTCAGGCCAGAGTGGTAGGTGCCGAGCTTGAACACCTATTCGACACCTTGTCCAAGGAGCTGATTCTTCTCCAGGAGGAGCGTAGGATCCATGCCTTTACACTTCTGGCTGAGAGAGACCGTCGCCTGCAAGAGGCTGAGGAGAGTGGGAGGAGACAGGTGGAGGAGCGCAGACGCAGAGAAGAAGATGAGATCTTCAGACAAGTGTGTACACATGTGTCATTTGTTAGCTACGAGTGTGCAAAGGATAATATGTTTGTATGTGTGTGCGGTGCGGTGCACGGGTGTTGATGCATTGCATGTGTGTGTGTGTGTCCTAAACACTGTGTAACAGGTGGTTCAGGTGCACCAGGAAACTGTGGATTTGTATTTGGAGGACATCATCCTAGCAACCTTGGAGCGGACAGCTGACAAGCAGGCCAGAGAGGAGATCCACAGAAGGGCGAAGGAGGTCAACGACATCGCTTATGCCATGGAGGAAAGGTAATGGATACTTCAGCATGTCTGCTAATGTTTTATATTCAGAAATTTCAAAGCAGCGGTAATGAACAAAAAATAATTTGTGTTTAGCCGAAACAATCTTCAGTCGGAGGACATTGTGTCTGAGTTGATGTACAGTTTCCTCATCCCAGAGGTCGAGAAGATCACTGTCAGGCAAAGAGGTTTGGGAGATTTTTCTATTTTTCCTGTATTCACACATTGTTATCATAGAAAACAATGTCAAAATGATTGAACATTATGAGTAGATGGTATTTGTACCAACAGTTACAAACACATAAAAATGCACCACGTGTTAGGACCCTTTCCCTTAATATAAACAAACAATAAATGACAATTGCATGATAAAGTTAAATGATATGCTTTTACCAGTGGTCTAACTGTGATTTCTCTCCTCCAGTGCACCAGAGGCAGCATAGACACTTGCAGGCAGCTCGGAGCATCATTCAGGGAACTGCTGAGCATTCTGGGATCCTTCCTTGTACTCCTGTGTCGTCGCACTTGACCTGTCCCTCTGAAAGAGCCTCCAACCGAGTCCTCGAGGAGATGATCTGCCAAGTGGAGCAGGAGAAGGGAAAGGAAACAGAGTAAAGAGAGGATTAAGATAGCGTGTTGAAATGCAGTCTGATGTCTAAATTTGTTGTTCATCATTACTATTAAAGTTTCATATTCATCTTTGTGGGTTTATGGGTTGATTGTAGCCTTTTGATTATTACTACTTTAACTAGAATGTTCAGTATATCCCCACATTTTCCCTGATAGGGGCTTTGGACTAAGGCATGTATTATGCTATATATATATATATTTGTTAAGTCTAACGCTGGTACCAGTTCGGAAAACGGAAACAAAGCTTGATTTTCAAGGCTTCAAAATTGTCAACACAGAATGCATAACAAATTAGCCCCTTCTGGCCTCAGCACTGCCTACATCAATGTTTGGAGTAACTGAGGTCACAATGGTGCTCAGGCAACCCTAAATCATTTTACTGTAGAGTTTAGGAGAACACTAAGGAGAAAGTACGAGATTTTTTTTTTCTGTTTTCTCATATTTTACTCTAATACAAAAAATGTTTTTTTAAAAACTGAATAGATGCCTTTGAGGGGTGCGTTATGTTGGGGGCAAAGGCGCACACACACATACACACACACACACACACACACACACACACACACACACACACACCACACCCTCCACCGACAGGCCCGTCCCGCAGGCTGCAGCCAGAGTATGAAACATCAAACAAGACGACCAGCAGGAAGAGCTAATGCGATACTCGTTCTCACCTGTTGAGCGGAAAGTAAATCCGAAACTACCGGAACCCAGTGGGCTTCTGACAGATGGTTGGATATCTGGAGTCACCAAATCAGTGAGTGGAATCTCGATCACTGTTTGATTAACGCTCGACCTTTAGTCAGGCAAAGGACTCTTTATCTATTTCAGATTATGTAAAGGTAGACAAAGAGTCACTTTACTTGTTGTTTTTTTGTGTCGACTTATTTAAAATGTTAATTTGCTGCCCAACAAGTCAACAGAATGACGACAGAGGTGCGTCGCCCAAACAAAAAAATGTATTTCGCGAGGTGCTTATTGAGAATCGATACGTTTCCCAATCACTGCCAGTCACACGGTTGTGCAAGCGAAAGTAAAACATTTACTCGTTCTGGTTGTGTCCGGTTTAAAGGCACATCACACTGGGTTGTACGCCCACATAAAATACGCATTATGATTGTGGTTAATAATGTCATATAGTGGAGTAATGATGTATATAGAGTAGCACATTCATTGACCCTGAGAATACGTATTTGAAGTTGAAAAAATACACTTTCTTCAGGTCTGTCCCTCTCAGTCAGTTCAGTTGCATTCACTGGCTTGAAGATTTGAAACAAAAATATAATTATACAAAACTATTAAACAAAATATATACATATTTACCCATTTGCACATATGTCTTACCTATAGCCTGATTTCAGTGTTGGATAAAAGTACAACTGTGGCAGATCAATCAACTTCATATGTGTCATTGGACGTAATGAGAGTATAAACTGGTTCTGGTTGAAAGCGTGCGCACTATTCACTGTTTTGCACTGCGGCAATTAAGGCACTGCAGAGTACTTGGTGTCAGGCTACTTGATGCTCTTTGATGGAGTTTGACATGGTTCCCCACTGTGACCATTTAGCCTCAGGGAATGGATTACAACAAAAGGCTTTAAATAGTCTTAAATATGTCAACTGAGCCTTCATTCAAACGCATGCGTCACTGCACCTTTATTCAAAGATATAATAGAAGAAAAATGATTCTGCACCCATTTGTCGAAAGAATTCAGCCCCAATATTGTTGCCCTAGAAGGTAAGCGCGTCACTGCTCATTATTGCAGATAATATGACTTATGTAAATTTGTGGAGATTTTTTTGTAGGGTCATATTTATCTATAAACAATGTTGCAATTGAAGTTAATCAATAGGGAGTTACCGATGCCAGAATGATCTCATCATCCTCACAGGGGAGAATGAATCAGAAGGACACTGGAGTGCAGAGCATCCGAGAAGCGCTCACAAGGCACAATGAAGTGGTGGATGAGGACGGAAAGGTGACAGAAGATGAGGAGCCCCAAGCCTGCGGTGTGTGTGGAGATCTGGCCAAGGGTTTCCACTTCAATGCCTTGACGTGTGAAGGCTGCAAGGGCTTCTTCAGGTGAGGTTGTTCTTTTTCTCTATATTACACATGCTGCAGCTTATCCCTCATCCAATTGAATTTAATTCATTACAACTTATTTATGCAGCAGCTTGTTACCCAGATCAACAGATACACACACAATAGGTAGAAGCAAAAAAGAGGTTGAAAGGTTAAAAAAGGTTTTAAGGAAAAAGGACTACTTCAGCCACAAAAATTACCATTTCTACATCAATTACTCTACCCGTGTTGCCTTGAATTATTCAAGAAAACTTTCAACAACAGAGAAAAAGCTTGATGAATTGAAGAAAATAGCACGCCTGCGCAAGAAGGTTTTAGTGAAGATGCATGTTTGGGAAGTACTGAGCATACGTCTGGATGAATGACACTTGGATTATACTGCATGAGTCAAATATTCACTCTCCTTTTAGCTTGTTTTGCTCTCCACCAACTCCTGAGAAAAATATCTGTCTCTTTAGCTGCTAAATGCTCACCAGCAGCTGTTGGCGTACTGTGGGTTCTTAGAGCTTTTCTTTTACAGAAAATGATTGCTTCTGCTGAAAACAAAAGATGAGAGCGGTGAGACATGTAAATTTGTTGGCCGTGAAATAAAATCAATGCGCTTTCAGATTTATTTATACTATTGCTTTTGTTATTAGCTGTTAAATAATCAACAATTATATATCTCTTAATATTACTTATTAAATTAACTCAATTAGAGCTATAAAACTGTGAAATAACCCACACTGTAAAATATAGTTGTCTGCTCAGTTTGGTTTCTGTAAGATTCCTTTAGGCTATACATGCACTGGCCAAACTGTTTAATCAGTAGTGTTGCCTCCAGATTTTTTCATTGACTCCTTTATTCAGATACACAGTAGTCACCTGTGACCTGTGCGGACAGCTAACTTTACACATCTGAAACAAAACCAGTGTGACGTCATCACATTGTCATTACACACATCGCACACTGTAAAGCTGTAATATAATGTTTGTTTTCATGCATGTGATTTTTTTATGTTCGTAAGCTGTTACTAAGTGGATTTTTGAAATACATTCAGACGTGCCATAAAGAGGCCAACGCAGCTCCGCTGTAGGTTCCTGAATGAATGCAATATAAACAAAAACAACCGACGTTCGTGTCAAGCCTGCCGCTTCCGTAAATGCCAGGACATAGGCATGCGCCAAGAAAGTAAGTAACATCCGGATACAACATATATGATCCCGTATTAAACCTTTACAGTATATATTTACATTGAGACAGTAAGAAGTATCTGATTTCATATTTCAATTGCTGGAGTGCTAGTTCTGTGAAACTGTTTTTAAATCAGATTTCTATACATGCAGGTATGTTTTGTGTCCTTGTAGTGATCATGTCGGAGAAGGAGGTATTGGAGCGGAGGATCCGAATCCAGTCGAAGAAGATGCTTGGCGCACCAATACAGCTTTCATCCCAACAACAGGAAACCATTCAGGAGCTACTCTGTGGCCACCACAACTCATTTGACTCAGCGTTTTACCGCTTCAGTGGCTTCAGGGTGTGTGAATGACTGCCAGCGTGTTTGAGGTGTTGTCTTTGTCGTTGTTTTCACGTCTGAATAATGCTTTAATTTTTTCAGCCCATCGATAGAAACATCCTTCCTGCGAGTGAGTTGAACCAGTCTGAAAGCTCCCTCTACTTCCTCTCCCCCTCCCTCTCGCCCTCCTCCTCCCCCAGTCTCTCTGGTTCCTTTGAAAAACAAGAGAACCACGAGGACGAAGAGGTCAGAAAAGCCAGTGTTTTCACGGCTCTTCCACACATGACTGACCTCACCACTTACATGATTCAGGACATAATAAGTTTCTCCAAAAGTCTTAGGGACTTCCGGTAAATGTATGCCTCAATGCATATCAAATATTTATTTTTTTAGAATTGATGTAGTGGAACAACTTACTCACTGTTATGTGTGTGTGTGTGTGTGTGTGTGTCTTACAGATCTCTCAACATGGGGGACCAAATTGCTCTGTTGAAGGGAGCCACTTTTGAAATCATGCAGATCCGCTTCAACATGGTGTTCAACGCAAACACAGGCATCTGGGAATGCGGCCATATCACATACTGCATAGATGATGCTGTACGAGGTGAGCCAATGAATTCTTTTGCATATGTTCAAAGGAGGAGGCTTGGCTGTATCCACTGTGCAGTGTGAAAATGTACATAGACATTACAAATGTTCTCATTTAACTTGTTTTGGTGTCGATTAGCCTTGCATCTTTGTATGTGAAGTTGCAAAGTGGTAGTTTATAAGTACTTTTTTATCTGTGAAAGTGTGTGCACTTCTCTCACCCGCCATGTTCAAAGAGGTGTAACGTGACTCGTGGAGGAAAGCTCACCAGAATGTTGTCGAACTGGTGTGGTCTGCTCCTTTTATAAAGATCAACTGAAAAGCTGTAAACATTCATTCGTTGTCTTCCAGCTTTGTACTCCCTCGGCTGGCAGACACTCTTTAAGACTGATCCTATGCACAATGTCTCTCAAAATGTTAATGGGATATTTACAATAAGATTGGGAAATAATTCAGGCCACACAGAATATTATTCTATTTGGATGTTTTGATGCATCTCTAAAAACATTCTTTGATGAGTGTGCCAAAATCCAACCTTTTTCACATGATTTCCTCTTCCTATGCACCTGTCTTCATTGCATTAGATGAAAACTAAAACTTCTTAGCTTGTGATCTTTAATACTTTTATAAATATTGATCCTAAGGAAACAGAAAAATACGTTGTTAAAGTAATACTGATAATAATTTTGTCTATATTGCCCATACTTTACTTACAGTAAATACTTTTAAAACTGAAATATTCAATGAAAAGCCTATATTCACATAAAAGCTGAGGCTGCAGATTTTTTGAATATATATAGGGTTGTTGCTGACAAATAAATAAATTGAGGTTAGCAGCTCAAGGCTTCGTTCATACTGACCTGAATCTGCAACCAAAGTGGGTGAGCTGCATTTAGGGTCATGTAGGCACCATGTTAGACGAGACAACATCTCTGGTTCCCCTGCAAAAAGTGTGATCCTTTTTTAATGAGTATATTTCCATGTTTTGACTTGTCTCATGGTCTATTATTGGCTTGCCATCTCTGTCATGTTGTTTTGTAGCGGGTTTCCAGCCGCTCCTGCTGGAGCCTCTGCTCAGATTTCACCACACGCTGCGCAAACTGGGCCTGCAGGAGGAAGAGTACGTTCTCATGCAAGCCATGTCCCTGTTTTCTCCAGGTAGCAGCACTTCATCACGGTCCTTGCTGATATTTAAACCCTAGAAACAGTGTGCATTAGTAACCAGCCAAACAGAAAAATGTATGTCCAGACATTTCTCATTAGTAGAGATTTGTTTTGTTTTTTTATCTATCAGACCGTCCTGGTGTGCAGCAACACAGTGTGATTGACAAGCTTCATGAAAACGTGGCACTGACACTAAAAACCTGGATTGACTTCAAGAGGACAGGACAAGAAAAACAGTGAGTGAAATACTCTCCGTTCACTCACTGAAACCTTTGACAGACTGAACCACCTTTGTTTCCTCTGTGCCTCCAGCTTGCTGTACCCTAAAGTGATGGCCTGTCTCACGGAGATGAGAACAATGACTGAGGAGTACAGCAAACAGGTTCTGCAGATCCAGGACATCCAGCCAGACATTATCTCGCCTCTCATAATGGAGGTGGTCAGTAAAAACCCCTGTCATGACTTTTAATACTGCCATCTACTGTACATGGACAGGACCAGCTGACTGTGCTCATTGATTTAAGGCAAAGTATTCTGTTGTTGTTGTTGTGCACGTGTTCAAAAGTGATGGTCTAAAACATACACCTGAAAAGATAAAGATGATTGTTAGTCCTGCTGTAAACTGTCATCTGTCACCCAGACATCAAAGAAGCCATGAGTAAGGCAGGATTAAGTTTTACAAAGTTTGTTTTAAGTGGTTACAGTACCGTTGGATTATGGTGGATTTGACATGTATGTGTTATTTGTTTTGCTTACAGTAAGTACACATTTTGTCTGTCA